>NC_064861.1:92203108-92413108 GCF_024139225.1 Suncus etruscus
AAGAAAACAGGCTAAAGAAACAGGGATGGAGGGGCTGCAAGGAAAGACCAAGGCACTGATGGTATCTCTCCACGCCTGTGTGTGCGTTCATGCATGAACATATGTGTGTCTCTCTGTGTGTGGGCAGGGACCACATGGCTGTTTCTGTGCATGTCTCTGCATGTGTCTCTCTGAGATCTCTGGTGAGTCTCTCTCCCTGCAGCCCACTCAGCTCTGGGTCTGAGCCAAGTCCTGGAGGAAGCGACAGCTCTTGCTGGCAGTGTGGTGGTGGGGTGAGGGCAGTGACCCCCCCAGACTCACGCAGGCAAGGGTGGGGGTGCTGGGGCGTGGCGGGCCTCCAGGGCCAGTCGCGATGGGACGGGCGGCAGCTCTCGCACCCAGGGCCGGCGGTGTGATGTTGGCAGCGGCAGCGGGGAGGCCGGGCACGGGGGGCACAGCGGGCAGCGTGGCCGTGGCACTGGCAGCGACCCCTCACCCCTGCGGCCGCCAGCCCTACGGGGACCCCCAGCTCCAGTCGAAGGTCGCTGGCCACTACCCGGGCGCTGGAGCCAGGAGTGACACGGAAGGTGACGTGCTCTGGGCCCCCCAGTACTCGAGGCCTAGAGGGTCTGCGCCAAAGTGACCTGCGGGGTCCTCCAGGGGCCCAGGCTGCGGACAGCTCCAGGCTTGGGGGTGCTGGGGTGCAAAAGCGCAGGCTGACAGAGCTCAGCAGGAAGGAGGCCCCCAACTGCAGGGTCAGGGTGCTGTTGCAAGGGTTCTGGGGTGCCAGGCTGCCTTCCGATGAGAGGGTGCAGACCTGGGGACAGGAGGCCACCAGGGTAGCCAGCTGGGTCACTGGGGGGAGGCAGAAGCGGGGTCGCCCCCCTGGGTGGTAGCAGGGGTTCCCGACGGTTCTGGCCAGGAGCAGCAGGAAGACCAAGGTCTGGGGCATGGTCCCAGCAGGGGAAAACCTGGGTGTGGGGGACAGGACAGGAGCAAAGTGAGCTTCTGAGGGACACCCACCCTCTGCATTCCACCCAACACCCCAAGGCCCCTCCCCGGCTGCTTGAATCGAGGAAAGTGGTTCCATCTGTCAGCTTTACTGGTGACAGAGTCCAAAGGGGAAGGAACGCGGGTGAAATCGAGAATTCTGCAGAGCTGAGCCCAGGCTTAACACCTCAGAGCTGTCCTGGCCGCCACTGTCGGGGAGGGGGTGTGGGGCATGGGGGGGCAGGGGCGTGGGGATGTGGGGGACAGATGGAGAAACAGAGAGGGCACAGTGGGGGTGGGAGGATCAGGGCCGGACAGCGACAGGGGAGGGGAAAGGGGAGAGGAGAGAGAGAGAGAGAGAGAGAGAGAGAGAGAGAGAGAGAGAGAGAGAGAGAGAGAGAGAGAGAGAGAGAGAGAGAGAGAGAGAGAGAGAGAGAGAGAGTAACAGAGGCAGACAGAAAGACAGAAGAAGAAAGAGAAACACAGACGGACAGAGGTGCAGACGGAAGATGGATGCTTGTCCTGAGTTGTGAGTCCGGGAGGGCCAGGCAGAAAGGAAGGAGCAGAGACAGGGGGATACAGGGCAGCAGCCAGGCACCCTGAGTTGTCAGGGGGTGGGGGTGAGTTCAGAAATGCCCCCCTAGGAGGGAGCCCAAAGACAAGCCTGGGGTAAGGCAGGGGGTGCCCATGGGATCAGGGGATCAGATCAAAGGCAGGGATCCGAGAAGGCCCTTTCCCATGTGGGGCTAACTTCTTTCTCCACATTCAGGGGAGGGCCCCCCCACTCGTCTCCACTCCCCTTAACCCTTTCCCACTCCATTGCAAAGCCACCCAAATAGCTGAAGACCTGGAGGGGGCTGAGATCCCTGGGTGGGGTTCTTCTGTGTGTGTGGAGGGGCTGGGATTGGGGTGGGGGATAATCCCAGGGGTCAGGAAAGTCAATGTTGAGGTTCCTGAGAGCTGGGGGATGTGAGGACCCTGCACTGTGTTTCTGGGGACTTTCTCATAACTTGCCCCCCACTTGTCTGTCCCAAGCTCCAAACCAAGGGGGCCCGAAGTCCAGCACCAGGATGGAATGGTGGGAGTTATAGTCCAGCCCGTGAGAGGGACCCCATCAGGGTCTTCTCTGCCCTAGCTCAGAATCCCAACTTGGCTTGAACCCGAGCTGTGGGTCCTTAGGGGTGGAGGGTGGGGTCTCCTGCTGTTCGCCTAATTTCAGGGACCCCAGTCTCCTCATTACACTGGTTATAATGCAGACCACCCCCCCCAGCAGGCACTGCCAGGGGCCAGGGCGCCATTTTGCCCAGCCTGGCATCCGGCCCCTACTACTCTTGCTGAAATGGGTGGGGAGGGCCCACTTCCTGCTCCCAGCACCCCATGTTAATTGGCACAGTCTTTCTGGGATTCTGGGACTCCATTTCCCCAGCATGCTGCCCCTTCCTTCACAGAACAGCGTCTGCGAGCTCCTGCGCCCCGGAACCAAAGTCAGATCAGTATATTGGGGGGAATCCCCTGGAACCAACTGGTTTCTTGCTCCATCTCCTTTGCATGCACCCCAGACCCTCAACCTCAACCGAACCTGCTCCCACAGGGAGGATGAACAGTGTCTGTGTTGATAGCTGGGTTCTGAGCAGCAGGGAGGACCATCTCGAGGTTGGGGGCTCAGTAGAGCCCACAGATTCCCCCTCTCCCGGCAGGGATCCTCCTTAAGGACCCAGGCCAGCCCAGGGGGACAGAGGCGGCAGCCCTGAGCAAACTGACCTAGAATCATGGGGGCTCCCCAGTCCAAGGTGTTCCCCCCACCACTCACACCCACCCCGCACCCCACGGCTGCCCCTCTAACTCCCGCTCAGGACTCAGCCTGGCCACATGGCGACCGTGTGTGGGAGAGGGCAGTGTTAGCTGGGACCCCAGCCAGGCCCTAACTTCGGGAACCTTCCAGCAGCAAGGGTGGGGGTGGTTAAGGACAGACCCCTGCAGCTCTGGGTTCCAGGAGGACCAGAGCCCCCCAGGGAAACTTACATTTTGGATGCTTTGCAGACAGGCGGCGGAAATAGAGGCTCTGGGGGTATAGGAGAAAGCAGAGACCCCACTGAGGACAGAGCTCAGAGCCCACGCCCCTCTCTTGCTCCAGGGGCGTGGCCCCCCAAGTAGATTTGACTAGAAAAAAATCACCTTGTCGGGTACTTCCGACTCATATGTAACTCAGGAGGGTCCTGCTGAGGCTTTGAGCACCTCTGGGGGAGCAGAGTGGGCCTGATTCTCAGAGACTCCCTGTTCGGAACCTGCTTAACTAGTGGGGGGCCGCAACCTTGCTCCTCCACAAATGACGGGGGGCTGCTCCCAATATGAGCAGAACAGAGCTGAGAGGAAGAATCAGAGCAAGAGTTTTGGGGAAGGGACCCCCCCAATCAGTGGACAAAGTGGAATGTTTCAGACCCTAAGGCTCCCCCCAAGGTGAGCAATGAATTTTATTTTATTTATTTATTTATTTATTTTTTTTTGGTTTTTGGGCCACACCTGGCGGTGTTCAGGGGTTACTCCTGGCTGTCTGCTCAGAAATAGCTCTTGGCAGGCACGGGGGACCATATGGGACATATGGGATTCGAACCAACCACCTTAGGTCATGGATCGGCTGCTTGCAAAGTAAACGCCGCTGTGCTATCTCTCCGGGCCCAAGCAATGAATTTCTTTCTATTTCTTTCTGTTTTGATTTTTGGGAGTGTGCTCAGGGGTTACTCCTGTCTCTGTGCTCAGGGATCACTCCTGGTAAGGATGGGGGGAGCATATGGGAGGCCGGGGATCAAACCCGCTGCCCTGTGGCTCTAGCCCCTGAAACTTCCTTCTAGAGACTGGCAGATGCAGCATAAGCCGTGCATTGGAACTAGTAAAATGAAACATGGGGGTCCCAAGCACAAGCCCATGAGAACCAATCCCGACAGGAGCTGTTCCTATTTGGGCTATTCTGCTGTAAAGGAAATATGGGTCAGTTAGTTCAGTGCCACCTGACCCCAATTAATTAATTAATTAATTAATTAATGCCTCACACCCAGCCTGGCACTCAGGACTTATTTCTGACTCTGCTCAGAGGGGTTACTCCCAGTAGGCTTGGAGGACCCTATGGGATTTTGGAGATCAAACCTGGGTCAGCTGCATACAAGCCAAACACCCTCCCACCCTTACCAACTCCCCTGATTTTCTTTTTTGGGGGGGATCACATCCGGCGGTACTCAGGGTTTACTCCTGGCTCTGTGCTCAGAAATCGCCCCTGGCAAGGCCGGCGTGGTGGCACTAGAGATAAGGTGTCTGCCTTGCCTGCGCTAGCCTAGGACAGACCGAGGTTCGATCCCCTGGTGTCCCATATAGTCCCCCAAGCCAGGAGCGACTTCTGAGCGCATAGCCAGGAGTAACTCCTGAGTGTCACCGGGTGTGGTCCAAAAACCAAAAGAAAGAAGGAAAAAAAAAAGAAAGAAAGAAATTGCCCCTGGCAGGCTCAGGGGACCCTATGGGATGCTGGGATCAAACTCAGGTTTATTCCAGGTTGGCTGCATGCAAGGCAAACATCCTACCACTGTGCTATTTCTCTGGCCCCTAAACTCCCCTGATTTTCTTCTAGAACTTTCTTAAATCAAAGGCTCCTGAATGGGTCCTTTCCTTCCTTCCTTTGTTCCAGAAACTTGCTGTGATTAATCACTGAAGTCTGGGCAGTGTTGGGGAGCCACCAGAGCGGGGAAATAAACAATTCCCAGAAATAAGGGCCAGAGAAATAGCACGAGGCATTTGCCTTGCAAGCAGCCGATACAGGACCTAAGATGGTTGGTTCGAATCCCGGTGTCCCATATGGTCCCCGTGCCTGCCAGGAGCTATTTCTGAGCAGACAGCCAGGAGTAACCCCTGAGCACCGCCGGGTGTGGCCCAAAAACCAAAAAAAAAAAAAAAAAAAAAAAGAAAAGAATTGTGGACCCTGACCCCCCCCCCACAATCACCCGTGTGATGTGTGCCCCATGGTCTCAGTGCTCCCCCTACTCCCTTCTTGAAAGCAGATGCCAGAGTCCGAGCTCCAGTTTTTTAGGCATAAGGACGGCACCTTTCAGGGTGGAGCGATGGCACAGCGGTAAGGCATTTGCCATGCATGCAGCCGACCCAGGACGGACAGTAGTTTGATTCCCGGCATCCCATAAGGTTCCCCCAGCCTGCCAGGGGCGATTTCTGAGCGCAGAGCTAGGAGTAATGCCTGAGCACTGCCGGTGTGACCCAAAAATAAAAAAAAAAACAAAAACAAAAACAAAAAATGGCACCTCCCAGCTGTGCTTGTATTCAGCCGACCTGGGTTCGATCCCTGAAATACCACAAGGTCCCTGAACTCGCCAGGAGTGGTTTCCAGATCTGCAAAGTGGCCGGTGATTCGGAGCCCCGAAGGCCGGATCCCCATTTCTGGGAAGGGTGTGGGTTGTTTGAGCTGCTGCCAGGCCAGGCCAGAAGAAGGAACCTGCCAGCCAATGGGGCAAATCTATTTTGGAGCAGTATGGGGTCTTCAGGGATCTTTGCAGATCTCAGGACCTACCTCTCAGACCTGGACATCTGCGGGATCTGAGGAGATCTCAGGAGGGGCTCTGGGGCCAGGGGTCAGGTCCCAGTCTAGAAGGTGGGAAATTTTTGTTTTGTTTTGGGGTCACTCCCGGTAAATCGCTCCTGACAGGATCGGGGAACCATATGGGATGCCAAGGATTGAACTCGGGTCCCTCCCCACCAAGGACGAACCAAGCCCAGATCCACAGGGCTTTGTCCAGCTGCTTCCCAGGCTAGCCAAGAGTGGGCGCTCGAGGTCCAGCTCAAAGAGGAAAGTGCTTCCAGGTGGAAAGTGGGTGCAGAGGAACCTTCCTGGAGTCTGCTTCCTGGGCATAAAAGCCTTCTGTGCAATCCCTTTAGTGGGCAGCAGGAGAGGATTGTCTTGGGTAGATCCAGGAGCTCTCAGAGCACTGGTTTCAGAGTCCATCTCTGGGGCCAGACAATAGCCACACGGGGTAAGGAGTTTGCTAGCCTCCAAGCCAGGCTCCATCCCTGAAACCATATAATGCTCCCCTGAGTACCATCAGGAGAATTCCCTGAGCACAGAGCCCTGAGTACCACTGGTTGTGCACCCCCCACCCCTGCCATTACATTGATCTGAGTTGCCCTGTCACCCCGCTTTCACCAGGGCTTGGTTGATAGGATTAAAAAGCAGAAGCCGGTTTAACACAGATTAGAGGGATCCCTGGAAAGGGGGGCTAGTTGAGTCAGAGGGGGAAGAAGCTTCTAGAAGCTCTGCAAGTGTGGTGAGGCAAGGACTACACACACAGAGACACACACAGACACAGACATACACACACATACACACCTCCTGCCACCATATCTGAATGACAGTCTCTAAAATTCATATGACAGCCAGGAGGATCAGGTGAGATCAAACTATGAAGGGTTGAGGGGGTAGAAAAGTGGACAAAGACACTCCTGCCAGTGTGGGGGCTCCAGAGGGAGACCCCGAGGGTTGACAGGCCTGCTCTGAAGACTATGCTGTCTGCCTTGGACAAACAGCTACGACACATTCAGGATGCTGATCCAATGGTCCTGTGGAAGCAGCGATTCCCCGACCCCATCCCCTCCCCTCACTTCTTTTTTTTTTTTTTTTTTTTTTTGGTTTTTGGGTCTCACCCGGCTGTGCTCAGGGGTTACTCCTGGCTCCATGCTCAGAAATTGCTCCTGGCAAGCACAGGGGACCATATGGGATGCCGGGATTCGAACTGATGACCTTCTGCATGAAAGGCAAATGCCTTACCTCCATGCTATCTCTCCGGCCCCTCTTTTTTTTTTTTTTTTTTTTTGGTTTTTGGGTCACACCCGGCGGTGCTCAGGGGTTACTCCTGGCTGTCTGCTCAGAAATAGCTCCTGGCAGGCACGGGGGACCATATGGGACACCGGGATTCGAACCAACCACCTTTGGTCCTGGATCAGCTGCTTGCAAGGCAAACGCCGCTGTGCTATCTCTCCGGGCCCCTCCCCTCACTTCTGAACTTGGTGTCTGTCAACCTCATGGCCACTGGCCAGTTGTTTTAGTGTGTGTGTGTGTGTGTGTGTGTGTGTGTGTGTGTGCCACACCTGAGTTTGGCACTGGAGTGGCTCTGAGTTTATCATGGCTTTGTGCTCAGAAATCACTCCTGGAGGGACTCACGGGACCCTATGGGATGCTGGGGATGAAACCTGGGTCAGCTGCCTGCAAGGCCACTATATACTATACTATTGCTCCAGCCCCTTCAGTAGTTTTCTTTCTTTCTTTTTTTTTAAATTGTATTTAACCCCGGCAGCGCTCAGGGGTTACTCCTGGCTCTACACTCAGAAATCGCTCCTGGCAGGCTCGGGGAACCATATGGGATGCCGGGATTCGAACCACTGACCTGCATGCAAGGCGAATGCCTTACCTCCATGCTATCTCTTCAGCCCCTCAGTAGTTTTCTTTAGGAAAAAAATACTGATAGAGTAGGTTTGATTAAGTTCAAGTTTGGTCTTACTTTTGTCTGTTTTTGTTTTGGGGCCACATCTGGTAGTGCTTTGAGGTTAGTCCTGATCTAAGCTCAGAAATTACTCCTGACAGGCTCAAGGGATCCTATGGGATGCCTGGAATCAAACCTGGGTCATCTGTGTGCAAGGCAAGCATCCTCCCTGCTGTGCTATGAATCTGGCCCTACATTTCTGTCTGAAGCACCCCCAGAGTGGCAAAGCACCCCCTGGGCTCTGATGGATGTGGCCAAAAAGAACCACCATCACCAAAAATCCAGATGAACTCTGTGTGAGCCTGGTGGGCTTTGAAGACATTATAAGGTGCTGGTGTCCAACCCAGGTCCATCTGCATGCAGGGCAAGCTTCTTTATCGCTGTGCTCTTTTTCCAGCCCTGAGCACTTTTGGGGAGGGGGGGGGTTGGGCCTGACACTCAGGGCTTATTCCTGGCTCTACACTCAGAAATTGCCCCTGGCTTGGGGGGGACCATATGGGACGCCAGGGGATCGAACAGCTGTCCTTCCTTGGCTAGCGCTTGCAAGGCAGACACCTAACCTCTATTGCCACCTAACCTCTATTGCCACCTCACCGGTCCCCAGCAGCACTTTTGATTTGATTGGTTTTTTTGTTTTGTTTTGTTTTTTGTTTTGTTTTGTTTTGTTTTTTTGGGCCACACCCGGCGGTGCTCAGGGGTTACTCCTGGCTGTCTGCTCAGAAATAGCTCCTGGCAGGCACGGGGGACCATATGGGACACCGGGATTCGAACCAACCACCTTTGGTCCTGTATCAGCTGCTTGCAAGGCAAACACCGCTGTGCTATCTCTCCGGGCCCTTGTTTTTTGTTTTGAGCTCACACTTGACAATGCTCTCTGGGGTTACTCCTAGCACTGCACTTGGAATCACTCCTGGCAGTTCTGGACCTGCTGTATGTAAGGCAAGAAGTTTAATTGCGGGGCCTGAGAAATAGCATAGCAGTAAGGCGTTTGCCTTAGATGCAGAAGGATGGTAATTCGAATCCCAGCATCCCATATGGTCCCTCAAGCCTGCCAGGAGCGATTTCTGAGCATAGAGCCAAGAGTAACCCCTGAGCGATGTCGGGTGTGACCCAAAAACAAACAGGCAAACAAACAAACAAACAAAAAAGATGTTTAATTGCTATACTGGCCCTGGGCCTTCCTTTCTGGGGAGTGGCACATGCACTGGAGACAGGAATTGCTCGGAGAAGCAGCTCCTCTCTTGGGGGGCAGGAGGCTGTGTGACACCTTACCTCCATGCTATCTCTCCGGCCCCACAGAATATTCTTTATTAAAGCATTATTCTTTGGTTTTTGGCCACATCTGGGGGTACTCAGGGCTTACTACTTGCTCTGTGCTCGGGGACCTTATAAGGTACCAGGAATCAAACCTGAGTGGCAGTGAACAAAGCCAGCACCATCTCATATACTATCGGTCTGGCCCCTCTTATTTCTTTTATTTTTGAATTTTCAGGTTTGGGGCCACTCCTAGCAGTACCCTGGGGACTATTGCACTCCCAGATCTTCACTCCTACCACCCTATTGTGAGACCAACCAGTGAAGAAGTGAACCCCAGGAGGGGAGCACTGAAGCCCCAATGGGACAGGACTGGGGGACTGAGTCCGGAAAGATCCACCCATGGGGCGTGGCTTAGCCTGGGAGGATCCACCCCTGGGCATAGCTAGCCTGAGACCCGCCCCTGGGTGTGACTCAAGTGGAATAACCCCGCCCAGTGGGCGTGATTTAGCGCTGGGAACCCTGATGGGCGAGACTGAGCTGGGAAGGATCCGCCCATGGGCGTGGCTGAGCCTAAGAGGCTCCACCCCGGGGCGTGGCTTAGACTAGAATAATCCGCCCACTGAGTGGCTTAACACTGGGAGCCCTGATGGGGCAGGATTGGGAGGGGACTGAGTCGGGAAGTATCTTTTGATAGGGCGTGGCTTAACCTGGGAGGATCCGCCCACGAGGCGGGACTTTCCGGTGGACACACCCATTTGTGGGCATGGTCTTATAAGGGCCAGCCCACTGGGCGGGGCTAAGTCTGGATGGCTTCAAAGGAAACACTCCATTCATTAGAGTTGGGAAGGTGCCAGAAACAAAACACCCCCCTCTTTTTGGCCTTTTTTGTACAAATACTTGAGAGCAAAGAGGTGCTGGCTCAGACCCACCGTCACACAGCCTCCTGTCCCCCAAGAGAGGGGCTGCTTCTCCGAGCAATTCCTGTCTCCAGTGCATGTGCCACCCCCCAGAAAGGAAGGCCCAGGGCCAGGCAAACTCCCTTCCTGGGGCCTAGAGTTCCACCAGTGGGCCAGGATGGACTTTTCTAGAAGCTGGACCCCTAGGTTAGATTCCTCGGCTTGTCCTCACCTCTGAGCCTCAAACCCAAGTCTATATATGCTCACTTATGAGCAGGTACGTTTATTGTGTTGTTTTTAGGTTTGGGGGTTTGGAGGTCCCTGCGCCTCCCTGTGCCTCCTTCCTCCATGAATGAAGCTGCTCAGCAGTTATCCCTAGCGGTAGACACTCACGTTCACTCTTGCCACAGAGGTTCATTCAAAAGAAACAAGTCCTCTAGCTCAGACACACATGTCTGTCTATACCCCACCTGTCCACACAGCATGCACCCCGGTCACCCGCCCTGTTTGCATGGATCCTCGACCCGGTACACACACCCTGCACCTACCATACACACACATGCCTGACATACTTACATGCACCCCACGCAGACCCAAACACCATGGGCCCCCTCAAAAGGGTTCCAACTGCAAACCTACCCACGTATGAGCACAGCACAGATGCCCCACACAACAGCAGAGACAGGCAGGACAGACCTGGTTTCAGTGGCCAGGACCCGGAGAGATGGAGGCCCCCGAGGCCCCCCCATAATCTCTCCCTGCTGCCCCTCCCCAGCTGCAGCCATGTGCAGACATCAGCTGTCCCTGCCTTGCATCCTCCTTGGTCCTCTTCCTCTTGGTGACCTCTGGCGTCTTCCACCTGGGGTGGCATATGGCCAGACTAGAGTCCCCAAGTTCACTTCTGCAGATGGTTGGCCAGATCCAGGCCCCCTCCCAGAGCTACCCACACCAGGCTCCCGGAAAACTCAAGGTGGCCGAGCTGGTGCTGCGGGCCTTGTGGGTGGTTGAGAGGGTTCGGCAGGACTTGGCATTGCTCATCCAGTGCAACCACACCTTCATGACCATTGTCAACTTTGGCTTCTGGGGTGCCTATGTGGCCAGCGGTGACGCAGTCTACCTGGCCAACTTCAGCCTGCCCGACTCCCCATTCCTCAAGGGAATGGGTCTTTAAGCCTCAGGGTCTTTAAGCCTGAGGGGATCTTCCTACCCAAGTGGGTGAGATTCTGCTGACCTGTCCCCACTGCTCAAGCAGTGATAGATGGCCTCCCCACCTGGGGCCCAGTTCTCGGGCGTCATCATGGGCAGGACCACAAGGGACAAATCCAGCCAGCAACCCTCTCTGCCATGGCCAGAGGATGAATGTCACATCTTTCTGTCACCCAGAGCTAGGAGACAGGGTAAAGGGCTTGTCTGAGTGGATAAAGTGTCTGTCTCACATTCAGCTGGCCCACTTCAATTTGGGCACCACAGAGGATGCCTTGAGCACTGTCAGTGTGACCCCAAAACAGCAAACCAAAGTACTCTAATTAAAAAAGCACTGGGGTCAGACGAAGGGCCAGAGCAATAGCACAGTGAAGAGAGCTATCATTAATCTTTACAGAGGCTGACCCAAATTCAGTCCCTGACATCCTCTGAGTCTGCCAGGGGTAATTTCTGAGCACAGAGCCAGGAGTAATCCTTGAGCATCCACCAGGTGTGGCCAAAAAAGTAAAAAAAAATAAAATAAATAAAAATAAAATAATAATAATAATAATAATAATAAAGGGGGTCAGAGAGAGGAAAGGGGGCTCAGCATTTGCCTTGTAGTTTATCCACCCATCTTTGAATATGGGCCACTGAACATAAGGTGAGAAATTTTTCCTGACACACCAGGATTTGGCAAAATCAAACGCCATTTGGGTTTTTCTATTGTTGATTTTTTTGGGGGGTCACACCCAGCGGTGCGCAGGGGTTACGTTTGGGCTCAGGGGACCATATAGGATGCTGGGATTCGAACCAGGGTCCATTCTGTGTTGGCCATATGCAAGGCAAATGCCTTACCATTGTGCTATCATTCCGGCCCCTCTGTTGTTGTTTTGTTGGTTTTTTTTTTTTTTTGGCCATATCTGGTAGTGCTCAGGGATTGCTCCTGGCTTTGCACTCAGGAATCACTCCTAGTGGGCTCAGGGGACCCTATGGGATGTCAGATATTAAACCCAGGATGGCCACATTGCACGGCAAATGCCCTCCCCACTGTGCTGTGTTTAGGCCCCACCATTTTTTTTTTTTTGGTTTTGGGTCATACCCGGTAGTGCTCAGGGGTTGCTCCTGGCTCTGCGCTCAGAAATTGTTCCTGGCAGGCACAGGGGACCATATGGAATGCCGGGGATAGAACTCAGGTCCATCCCTGGTCGGACTCATGCAAGGCAAACACCTTACCACTGTGCTATCACTCCAGCCCTTAGTCCTCCTTTCTTACACATGACCTCATGTCTCTGAGATCACCCCATGTCCATAGGGTGCTCCACCTGGGTTATTTCCAGTTTCAGGTCCATCATAAATAATGCTCTAAGCAATCTTCCTGTTCAAATCTGTTTTCTTTTTTTTTTTTTTCTTTCTATTTTTTGGCCACACCCATCAATGCTCAGGGCTTACTCCTGGCTTACTCTGCACTCAGAGTTCACTCCTGGTGGGTTGGGAGACCATCTGGAATGCCAGGAATCGAACCCAGGATGGCTACATGCAAGACAAATGTCCTCCCCGCTGTCCTAGCACTGAGTCCAAGTCTATTTATTTCTTTGGTTTGGTTTTGGGAACACAGTTGGTGGTGTTAAGAGGCTACTCCCTTCTGAAGCTCTGTGCTCTAGAATTATTCCTGGTGGTGCTGGCAGGGTACATTTAGGATTGGAGATGAGAGGCCAGAGAGATAGCATTAGAAGTAGGACATTTGCCTTGCATGCAGGAGGACAGTGGTTTGAATCCCGGCATCCCATATGGTTCCCAGATCCTGCTAGGAGCGATTTCTTAGCGTAGAACCAGGAGAAAACCCTGAGCACTCCTGGGTGTGACCCAAAAAACAAACAAAAAAAAAAACTTTCTTTTTTCCCAAGCTCTCTCTCTCTCTCTCTCTCTCTCTCTCTCTCTCTCTCTCTCTCTCTCTCTCTCTCTCTCTCTCTCTCTCTCTCCTCTCTCTCCCTCCCTCCCTCCCTCCCTCTTCCTCCCTCCCTCCCCTTTCCAAATCTTTCTATGAACATGTGTTTACATTTCTCTTGGGAAAATACATGGCACTGGTCAGAGCCTTAACCCCCATTTCCCCACTCTCTTCCCCTCAACTCTGACCACCCATTTTTGCTCCTACAAATATGCTTCATAGTCCCCCCCCCCCCACCATGGCTGTGCTATCACCTTCAGATCTCTGCTCCCTCTGTTTCCCTGGGGACCCTCACCCCTTGGGGCTTCTGGCAGCTTCTAGGAGTCTCAGCCTGGTGACCTTTTGTCCCACTGCCATGAAAACCCTTACCGCCCAGCCTGGTGACACTCTCTTGGGCTTTCTTTTCTTTTTCCTTTGGTTTTTGGGCCACACCCGGCAGTACTCAGGGGTTACTCCTGGCTCTGCGCTCAGAAATGGCTCCTGGCAGGCTTGGGGGACCATATGGGTTGCCAGGGATCAAACCTGGGTCTGTCCTGGGTCGGCTGCGTGCAAGGCAAATGCCTTATCGTTGTGCTATCTCTAAGGTCCCCTTTTTGCTTTTGCAAATCCAAGGCCTTCCAAGAAGCCAAAGCAGCATTTTCAAGATCCCGCCTCTCCAATAAATACCCTTGACACCCAGCCTATCGCTGTCCTCGTCTCATCATCTGGGATGAAAGGCCCTGCCTGGTTGGCTGGGCAGATGCCCAGGGAGGGAAAGTGAGTCGTTTTCCTCCCCCCACCCAAGGATCTTTCTTGTCAACCAAAGTTAAAACATCAGCAGTGGCGACAGGAGCAAACAGTAGAGTCATGCCCCTGGCACATCTCGAAGCCAGGACCAGTCTGTGGGTGGCCTGGGGCTGTGGGTGCAGACGAGGAGACGGGCATGGCCATGTGAGAGGTCACTGGCTTGGGTTTGGTTTGGCACAAGAAGAGCTGTCCTTCACCGAGGCTGACCACAGCCTCAGCTCCCCTTGGAATCTTCCAGGCCATTCTGGAAGCTGCTAGCCTCGACGTGCTTAGCCTACTGACCAGACCTTTTGCAATCATGTTTTCTTTACTTTTGGGGGCCACACCCAGAGGTTCTGGGGGACTTGTTCCCCTTGCAGTGCTCAAGGGATCATATAGCACCGGGTATCAAACCCAGGGCTCCTGCATGCCAAGCATGAGCTCCAGCCCACAAATTTATTTTTCACTTTTTTTGTTTTGTTTTATTTTGTTTTGTTTTGGGTCACACCCGGCAAAGCTCTGGGGTTACTCCTGGCTCTATGCTCAGAAATCGCTCATGGCAGGCTCGGGAGACTATATGGGATGCCAGGATTTGAACTACCTTCCTTCTGCATGCAAGACAAATGCCCTACCTCCTTGCTATCTCTATGGACCCTACTTTTTCACTTTTTATCGTCAGTTTTTAGTGCAAAGCCAGTAGTAGTCCTAAGCATTGTCAGGTGTGGCAACCCCCCACCCCAAAAAAAGTAGAAAAGAAACTTGGCTAATTTTTGGTTACCCTGAGACCTTCTTGTCAGCTCTGCCTCGACGTCTCTGGGAGTTTGCTAACTTCCTCCCTGCTAACCCACAGTGACTGCAGAGGCACATAGCAAATGTCCAAATCAGGACCCATAAGCTCATTACCATATTTGCATGTGCCTCTCCCATCTGATATATTTGCATGCTCCCTCCCACATGACATGTTTGCATATATTCTTTCCACCTGGGCGGGCCTTGCTCCCATTACCCAATAAAATGTAAGAAGTGAGGCCGGAGTGGTGGTGCAAATGGTAGGACATTTGCCTTGCACGTGATGACCTAGGACAGAACGTGGTTCCATCCCCCAGTGTCCCAGATGGTCCCCCAAGCCAGGAGTGATTTCTGAGTACGTAGCCAGGAATAACTCCTGAGCATCACCTCGTGTGGCCCCAAAACAAAAAACAAACAACAAAACAATGTGAGGAAATGACTTGGTGTCACTGTAGGTCACACCTTCCTGTACCCAAGGACCCACTCCTGATTCTGGGAGTCCAGGTCCCTCCTGCTTAAGCTCAGGGGACCTTATACAGTGCAGGAAACTGAACCAAGATGGTAGCATGTGGATAGGCTGCCCATTCAGCCACCTCTGCTAAAGATGCTTGCTTTGGGGGAGCCCTGAGCTGCCATATGGGAAACACTGAGGCTCTGAAGATGGAAAGAAATGCAGAATCCCAAGAGCTGGAGCAACAGTCCAGTGGGGAGGCAGGAGGGCACTCAGTCGACCAGGTTCCATACAGGCATGTCACATGGTTCCCAGTTAGGTCCCACCAGAAGTTAATTCCTGGGGCCGGGCGGTGGCGCAAGAGGTAAGGTGCCTGCCTTGCCTGCGCTAGCCTTGGACGGACCGTGGTTCGATCCCCCGGTGCCCATATGGTCCCCCAAGCCAGGAGCAACTTCTGAGCGCATAGCCAGGAGTAACCCCTGAGCGTTACCGGGTGTGGCCCAAAAACAAAAACAAAAAACAAAACAAAACAAAACAAAAAAAAACAGAAGTTAATTCCTGAGTGCAGAGCCAGGAGTAAGCCCTGAGCACCATCAGATGTAGCCTCCCTCCCCCCACCCAAAAAAAAGTGCAAATGACTGGGCAGCTAGCAGGGCCCATCTGCCCAGCAACTTGTCAAGGTGTTAAATAGATTTGAGAGTTTATACTGGACATTTCAGTGCCCCACGATGCCTGCAATCCTAATGGGTATCGGGGAAGCTTGTGGAGCCTATGAACCTGCAGTTACAGTTACTTCATGGTGGCACCTCAGTTTCTTCCTTCCTTCCTTTCTTTTTTTTTTTTTTTTTTTTGGTTTTTGGGCCACACCCGGTGACGCTCAGGGGTTACTCCTGGCTATGTGCTCAGAAGTTGCTCCTGGCTTGGGAGACCATATGGGCACCGGGGGATCGAACCGCGGTCCGTCCAAGGCTAGCGCAGGCAAGGCAGGCACCTTACCTTTAGCGCCACCGCCCGGCCCCTCCTTTCTTTTTTTGTTTGTTTTATTATTTTAGGCCAAACACAACAGTTTACTTTTTTTTTTTTTTTTTTTTTGCTTTTTTTGTTCCACACTTAGTGACACTGATACTCAGGGATTAGTCCTGGCTATGCACTCAGAAATCGCTCCTGGCTTGGAGGACCATATGCGATGCTGGGGTATCGAACCATGATCCGTCCTAGGTTAGTGCATGCAAGGCAAACGTCCTACCACTTCCATCACCACTCTGGCTACCCAGGGCTTACTCTTGGCTCTGCACTCAGGAATCACTCCGGGCAGGCTCGGGGGACCCAATGGGATGTCAGGGATCGAACCAGGCTTGTCCACATTGCAAAGAAACTCCCTCCTAGTCCCTCATTCTGCTCTTCTCTTTCACTGTCTTGTTTGCCCCTACAGGCTATATATCACTTTGTCATAAATCCTGGTGTGTAGACCCTGTCCCTGGGTGGGCTTTCAGAAGAATATGACCTACTGATTTTCTCACCCCAGTGGGGGAAATGAAGGGCATAACTCCCTCTTTCCTATTTATGGGGTCCCCCCCCTTTTCACTCTTTCCTGCAATTTGGTAGCACCTGCAAGCAACACCCTGTCATCTGTTTGGGGACGAAATGAAGTGTCAGGGGGCAAAGATGTCCAGGAGGAACAGGCGAAGGTGCAAGCAACGGGAACATGTTTGCTAAAACAGGAGTAGCACAAACCTCCCAACCCGCCCCCAACCACACAGCCTTGGAGGGGTGCACAGGAAGACACCCCCTCCCAGGCAAAAACCAGGCGACTGGCCTATATGCATCAGTTCAAGGCCCAGATGGAGACCTCTGCGTCTTTGGGGTGGAGTGAGGGTCTGCTGGTGTTTTTACACCTCAGACACCCCCCCCCCAACATCAGCACCAGCTCTCAGTCCCTGGGCACCCCCTAAAAAAGTCCATCATCACCAACGATCCTCCAGCACATCCCACAAGCGGGTGCCGCTGGAATCAGACAAGTCAGCCGAGAAGATGCTGGGGGCTGGGGGCCCACAGCCCAGCGGGGGTCCCCCGCTCAGAACCTCCAGCCAGTCCAAGGAGTCTGTGGGGCCCCTGGGAGAGGGGGATGAGGAGTTCTCTGGGGATGGAAGCGAAGAAGAGAAGACGGATGACAGGCCTTCGGAGTCGGAGGATGGAGACAGGACGTCGAAGGAGCCTGGAAAATCTAGGGGTATTGGGGGCAGAGGGTCTGCAGGGTGGGGTGAAGAGGAACAGAGAGTGAGCAAGCTGAAGACAGGGGGTCAGGCCCCAAGCCCCCTTTTTCCCCAGCCTACTGCTGGGGGAACCCCAACCACTGCTTCCTCCTTTGAATTCAGGCCCCAAATCTCCAAGGGGAGCCCCAAGGCTCTTACCCTCTGGCTCCACCTGATCTTCCAGGATGTCATCGATGTCCTGGTTTGGAAGCAACTGTGGATGGAAGAGAGGAAACTTCATGAAACCTTTGGACCTGGGGCTGGGACCCTGGAACCCAAGACCTCCCAGGGGCCTGCCCGCCCCTCACCTGCGCCCTGCGGATTGCCTCCTGCAGCTCCTCCTCCAGGGTCAGGGCCTTCGAGGCTGCAGCGGAGGGCGGCCTGGGCTCCGGGGACGGACTGGGAGCCCGCGGTGGAGCTGGAGGAGCGGGAGCCGGAGCTGTCACCGAGTTTTCCGCGGTCCGTGGAACAGGTAGCAAGTCGGACGTGGTTCTGGACTTGCTCTAGGACCAGAGAGCATCAATGAATGAGCTTCGTCCCCAAGTTGCGCTTGACCCCGCCCTCCTAAGGGCCTAGCTTAGCCTCTCATTGGCTTGTCTTCCTTTAAGACCCGCCCATTATTGCTTAACCACGCCCATATCCTATCTTCTCATTGGCTACTTTCTTAAGGCCAGCCCCCTGTTGAGTAAGCACGCCCCTTTTTAAATCATTGGCTTCTTTTCTCAAGACACGCCCCTATTTCTTTCTTTTTTTTTTTTTTTTGGTTTTTGGGCCACACCCTGTGACGCTCAGGGGTTACTCCTGGCTATGCGCTCAGAAGTTGCTCCTGGCTTCTTGGGGGACCATATGGGACACCGGGGGATCGAACCGAGGTCCGTCCTAGGCTAGCGCAGGCAAGGCAGGCACCTTACCTCCAGCGCCACCGCCCGGCCCCGACGCCCCTATTTCTTAACCACGCCCACCTCTCTTCTCACTGACTTCTTTCCTTAAGATCCGCCCACTGTTGTTTGACCACGCCCCTCTCTTTTCATTGGTTACTATCTCCCGTTGCTCCGCCCCGTCCCCCTCTCTCCTCTTCTCATTGGCCCACCCGCTAGGAGCCCCGCCCTCACCGACCGCCGGGCGGCTCCCAGCGTCTTGGGCCGGAGTCGAGGCCAGGAACCCCCCGCGGGGCTGTCGTCCCGCCGAGGCGGCTTCGAGCGCTCGCGGGACGGGGTGCCCCCGCGCATGCGCTCTAGCAGCATCGACTTGGTGCCCGACACTGGGAGGCCCCGCAGGCGCAGCTGCTGCCGGAGCTCTGAGACCTGGGTGCGGGGCGGGGAGACGGGGTTGGGAACCCTAGAGGCGAGGGAAACGCGGGATACCCCCACCTGGATCTCCGAGGGGACAGAAGCCAAGATATTCTAAGTTAGGCAGCTGAAACACCTCCCAATTTTGGGAGAAGGTCCTCCCCCACCTGGGACTTTGCAAACTCACTGTCAGTTCTTCCAACTTCAGAGTCTGAAGTTCCAGCTTGTGTTGGGGGTGCGAAGAATTGGGGTCCCCGGGTGGCGAGGGACCCAGCAGCGTGACTGGCTTTATCCTGGCCGAGAGAGGGGGAGCAGGAGACACATTAGCAGCGTTGGAGAGTGACAAGACACAAGCGCCTGTGAACCCCAAATTGTGCATCCCTGCAGGACAAAGACAAGATGGGCGTCCATGCAGAGGACAGGGGGACCTGGGCTCAGAGCCAGGGGCTGAGTCCCAGAACAGAAGGAAGAGACACTGGCATCCCAGTTTTGGGGTTTCAGGCTCTGGGTTTGAAGAAGGGAGAATTTGGAGGGGGACAGGCAGGGTTGGCTCATACTTTCAGGAGGGACAGAAATAAGATTCATACCTAGAAGCCGGCTGTTGTGACTTTGTCCCTTCCCATAGCAGTGGCCCAGGGGGACCCCGAGTTGACCTTTCAGCCTGGGGGTGTGCCCGGGGTGGGGGTCTGGTCTCGGGGGATATATACTGATGGTACGTCAGGTTCCCCTGCTGCTCCGGCTCCCTCCAGTGAGGCCCGATCTTGGATGACTCCTGAAAAAGCAGGTGACATCATAGTGACAGCTGTTGTGAAGACTTGGGGGGTGACCAGGGCACCCGCAGGCACTGCCGGGAGTGGAGACTCAACTCACCTTCTTCAGAGACCTCCATGGGCAATATTCTGCCTCAGGGGGGGGGACCCCCGGTCTGAGGAGGAAAGGGGCAGGACTGGGTGGCACAGCTGGAGCCTGGGCTAGTGTGGGCCCTGAGGCAGAGATCCAGGGGTCCAAGTCTGGAGCTGAGAGTTCTGTAAGGCCCCCCCCCAAAGCAGAAAGGAACAGGGTTGTACACAACAACTAGGACCTTGGAGACCCTGTGTCCCCCCCCACCCATGTTCTATGTGGAATGGACCCCCAAAAAGTGAAACTGAAGACATGAGTCACTGGATCTAAGGACAGAGCTGGGAACCCAGACATTTCAAGGGAGGGGAGGATGGGTTTGGGACCACACCCGCTGGTGCTCAGGGGCTATTCCTGGCTCTGTGCTCAGGGATCACTCTTGGCAGTGCTCAGAGACTCTAAACAGTGCCAGATGGCTCCAAACCAGGTTGGCCACATGCAAAGCAAACGCCTTAACCCTGTGCTCTTTTTCCACTCCC
The DNA here is from genome assembly GCF_024139225.1 of Suncus etruscus. Taxonomy (NCBI): domain Eukaryota; kingdom Metazoa; phylum Chordata; class Mammalia; order Eulipotyphla; family Soricidae; genus Suncus; species Suncus etruscus. Next base: position 92,222,810 of record NC_064861.1, read on the forward strand.
CAGACTTGGACATTGAGAGAAAGTTGGAATTTGTCCCTAAGACAAAGAAACAAAGGATTTCTGTTTCTATCAGTTTGGTTTTTGCTTTAATGTTGGGGCCACAACCCAACTGCGCTCCATGATTACTCCTGGCTTTGTGCTCAGGAGTCACTCCTGGCAGTGCTCAGGAACCATATGGGATGCTGGGGATCAAACCGGGGTTGGCTGTATGCAAGGCAATCAGCCTACCTGCTGTGTTATGGCTCTGAACTCAGGATTTCTTGTGTGTGTGTGTGTGTGTGTGTGTGTGTGTGTGTGTGTGTGTGTGTGTTTGCAGAGCAAGATCAGGGTTCTTGAGGGGGGTCCTGGTGGAGTGTCCAGCTCCTAGAGGGCTGAGGGCCTGGATTGTCAGGGAAAGTCCCCTTCGGGAGGGTTTTCAGTGGCTGGAACTGGAATGGCATAAGGTTGGAGGCTGGGAAACCAGGGCAGAATTTCTGGTAGTTCTCCAGAAAAGCATTTATTCCCTCCCTTGGACGGTTCCCCACTTACTCGGGTCCTGATACCGCCGGTGGATCCGAAGTTGCAGGACTGTGGAGAGAGGTGGGAGGAGAAAGGTGGGAAGGGGGTGTCCAGGAGCCAGGCCTGGCAGGCCCTGGGAGCTGCTGGCAGTCACGGAGTGCCCAGCCCCCTTACACACCCGTGCAGCCAGGCAGTGGGCCAGCGGCCGAGGTTCCCTTTCCTGGGCCTCCCGCCCGCTCCCTGCCAGCACCCAGCAAGCGAACGAGCGAGCGAGCTAAGAGGGCCAGAGAGAGCTCTGGGGCTTGGGGCAGCCAGCCAGGGTGCAGGCCTGTCCCCAGCTCCACCTGCCCCATCCCCCACTTGTGCCCACCCCATGCCCAACCCCATCGCCATCTTGGTAACTGGGATTTCCTTGCCCACGCCTGCACCCTTCTGGGACTCCCAACCGGCGCCCACCCTTCTGACATTGCCTTTCTCCTGGTTCTAGCAAATGTCTGTGACACGGGGACCAAGTGCCCTTCTTTTGTTCTGGCTGGGCACCATAGACAGATACACTCATTTGGACGCTTTGCATGGGACCTCCCATTTCAGAGCTTGGATCTCACTAGGGTACCCCTTCTCCAATTTGGGGGAGGGAGAAGGTTTGTGCATCTGTGCCTACCCAGCCATGCCTGCAAGCTCAGCCTCATACCCTTCCAATACAGAAATAACCCCCCCATCCCTACCTGCTCACTCCATAGCCCTTTAGACTGGTTTATTTTATGATTTTGGGGGGGTTAGTTAGGGCTTATGTACTCAGAAATCATTCCTGGCAGGGCTTGGAGGTCCCTACGCGGTGCTAAGGGTGGAATCTGGGTCTGCTATGTGCCAGGCAAGTGCCCTCCACTCCCTGTGCCACTTGGAAGACTTGACAACTCTTTGTCCTCGCTCCGGCCACCTTGACACCCCCATTCTAAGTGTTCTCACTGCAGCCTGTTCCTCTGCACGCATAGTGGCACCCGCCCATGCATGCCCATCTCCAGCGCCACCCCCATTGCCCCAGGGATCTGGGACCAGGACTGCTCGTGCCCCGATGGGTCCCCCACCCCCACCCTTCTGCACAGGTTCCAGGAATGACTGCATGTCCAGGATTCCCCCCCCCTCCCAGGCCCACATCTCTTCCTGGCAGACCCCGAAAGAAGCCTTCTCTCACCAGATCGGAACTTGGAGCGAATGATTTGGGAACGCTGAGAAGGAGCAGCCAGGGTCATCGCAAGGGTGGGATGGAGACCTGGACAGGGAGGAAGGCAGGAAGTCCAGGGGAGGGGGCCAGGGGGTTGGGCAGGAGGTCCCCCACCTGTGACACATTGAGGAACGAGCCTGAGGGGTTACAGGGCTGAATTTGGGGAATGGAAGGGGCTTCAGACTCAAATTCTTGGAAAAGTGGGAGGGCCTGGGGTCTGAACTCCTGGTTTGAGGGGAGGAGGTGATCTGGATTTCTAGTCTGAGGGAGGAGGCATTGGGGGTCTGGACTTCTGGGTCTGATTGTTGGCACCCCCTCTTGCAGGCAGGGAGAGGAAGAAGCTGGGTCTGGGGAAGGGCAGGGCTGGCGGGCATAACTGGCAGAGCTGACAAGCCAACGTGGGCAGGAGGGCAAAGGGGAGCCTGGGGGCAGGCCCCTGGGAGCACCAGGACCTGGGCCCCTACTCCGGATCGCACGGGGAGGGGTCCACCACCAGGCTCTTTGCAGTAAGGGAGAGGGACCAGAGAGGTGACCAGGGTCGGGACAGGCCTGTCTTCACCCCCAACCCTCAGTCCCGGGGGTCATCTCACCAGGTGGGCTCCGTGCAGCTGTGCTCTGACCGGCCAGGCCAGGATCTAGGCTGGAGGTCGCTGACTCCGCCCTGCCAGCTGGACCCGCCTCGGACCCCCCTTTCTGGGGGCGTGCTGGGAGCCCTCTGCGGAACCCGGGCGGGCGTGGAGGCCGAGCCCCGCCGCCGGGGACCCTGAGAGGGGCGGGCGCAGGGCCTGGGAGGGCCCGGGGCGGGGCGGATCGCAGGGTTCGGGGCTCGCTCCTCCTCCGCGTCCCGGGGCCGCGGGGTCGGGGCCGACTGACGGCAGCAGGTGCGGGGCAGAGGGGGTCGCGGGGCAGCCCCAGCCGCGGCAGGTGGTCACGTCCCTGGTCTGCCGGCAGGTGCCACCTGTCGCCTGCTTTTTCCCTGACGCAGCAAGGGAGTCGAATTCAGGGAACCACAAGTTCAGACCCGAGCCCCTGCATGCACGTACTTGGGGTACGAGGTGGGGTAACAGGAGGGTGGGAACTGGGTGTTGGAAGGGGGCAGGGTCTGGAGTCCAGGGGAGGGTGCTTGTTAAGATTGGGGTGTGTGTGTGCGCCTGACCAGACAGAGTAAGATTTAGAGGGGGGGCTGGGAACCAGGCCAGATTCTGGGTGAGATGCAGGAAAGCTTGGAGTTGGGACTTGGGGGTTCAAGGGGGCTCAGTGGCAGAGCTGTCTGCTCCCCATTGGCATAAAAGAAGCGAAATGCTGAGATTTAAGCACATCAAGCATGCTGGGAACTCCGTCCGTCCCAGGGTGCGTGGGGGGCCCAGTGCTCCGGGTTGGATTTCAGGCCGGAGGGCAAGCTGAGGCCAAGAGTTATAAATACTTTCCCCAGCTCGGCAGCAGCTCAAGGCCCCAAGGCTTGCAAGGCAAAACCCTGCAGAGCGCCCTTCCTCGGAAAAAATCAAAGCACTAGCGTGTCACCAGCAAAGGCGTCGCCAAATGTCAAACAAACAAACACTTTTATTGCTCCCGCCGCTCAAACCCCAAACCCACTCAGCCCACCACCGTCCCAGCCTCGGCGACGCGAAAACTACAACTCCCAGGAGTCCACGCCGGAGAGAACTACAAATCCCAGCAATCCCCGCGGCGACTTTTTTCAAGGTTGGCGCGCTCGTCTGCTATTGGCTCTTCCTAAGGGGGCGTGGTCACCGGAGGCCCGTGGCGGTGATTGGCCGGAAGTTCCTGCTGCTCAAGATCCCAGAGCAGCCGGCGGAGCCTGCGCAGTTCGCGGTGCAAGGTGTCGTCCGTCACCGGGCCCGTTAGGCGCAGGCGCGAGCTGCCCAAGGGCAGGATGAGGGGAGGGTGGGAGGAGAAGCTCTCGAAGATGTCGCCTAGGAAACCGAAGCAAGTCGGATCGAAGTTAGGTTTGCAAAAAGTGGAGACTGGGCAGGAGCGCCGAAGGAGAAAAGAAACTTCAATTCCCAGAAGCCCTTGGGGCAGGAGCCCCCTTGAGTCGACTCTGGGTGTTCCCGGGTCATCATGGGAGTTGTAGTCCTAAAGGCTAGGAAAGGCCCCTCCCTGGGCTGGGAAACAGTGGGCAGGGGGAAGAGACTGGAACCCTGCATAGCTAGGAAGTTGAGCTAAAATGTAGTGGGGTGGTGGTGGAGGATGGTGAGGGGTTCAGATGTTCATTAAAAGGATGAAAGGGGGCCTGAGAGATAGCATGGAGGTAAGGCGTTTGCCTTGCATGCAGAAAGACAGTGGTTCAAATCCCGGCATCCCATATGGTCTCCCAGCCTGCCAGGGGTGATTTCTGAGCGCAGAGCCAGGAGTAACCTCTGAGCACCACCAGGTGTGACCCCAAAACCAAAATAAAATAAAATAAAATAAAATAAAATAAAATAAATAAAAAAAATTAGGGCTGGAGGGCCGGCAAGGTGGTGCTAGAGGTAAGGTGTCTGCCTTGCAAGCGCTAGCCAAGGAAGGACCGCGGTTCGATCCCCCGGCGTCCCATATGGTTCCCCCAAGCTAGGGGCAATTTCTGAGCACTTAGCCAGGAGTAACCCCTGAGCATCAAACGGGTGTGGCCCGCAAAAACAGAAAAAATTAGGGCTGGAAAGATAGCATGGAGGTAGGGCATTTGCCTTGCATGCAGAAGGGCGGTGGTTTGAAACCCAGCATCCCATATGGTCTCCCAGACTGCCAGGGTTGATTTCTGAGTGCAGAGCCAGGAGGAACCCCTGAGCGCTGCAGGGTGTGACCCAAAAACCCAAAAAATAAAAAGGATGAAAGGGCCAGAGATGCAGCTTTTGAGCTTCTGAGGGAGCTGGAAGCCCCAATACCCACATCACCCCGTCTTGCCTGTGTCCACTGCATCGCGCTCTGCAGGCGGAGGGTCCCAGGTAGGGGGTGGCCCGCGGCCAGGTCCCAGCTGGTAGTGGCTCAGCATATGATGGAGCTGAGCTGGGGTCAGCGTTGGATAATCAGCTCGCAGACTGCTCCATGTAGCCTAGGGGTTTGGGAGAGGCATTGAGATTTTATATCAGCAGAAGGATCCCTAAAGGGGCACCCTCTTTAAGGAGGAGGGTTCAGCGAGAAGACCGAGTATTTTGTGCTCGCTCTGGTTGTCATTTAAATTATTGTGGGGAAAGGCATGTTCTTCACTAAAAGGCTAGAGCTGGGGCCAGAGAGATAGTATAGTGGATAGGACAGACCGACCTGGGTTTGATCCCCAGCATTCCATATGGTTCCCTGAGCACCATCAGGAGTGATTCTTTTTTGTTAGTTTGGGTTTTTTTGTTTTTTTGGTTTTTGGTTTTTGGGTCACACCCGGCAGTGCTCAGGGGTTACTCCTGGCTGTCTGCTCAGAAATAGCTCCTGGCAGGCACGGGGGACCATGTGGGACACCGGGATTTGAACCAATCACTTTTGGTCCTGGATCGGCTGCTTGCAAGGCAAACGGCCGCTGTGCTATCTCCCCGGGCCCTTGTTTGGGTTTTTTGTTTTGTTTTGTTATTGGTCACACCCAGCTGTGTTCAGAGATTACTCCTGGTTCTGTACTTGGGAATTCACTCCTGGCAGTTTCAGGGACTATATGGGATGCCAAGGATGGAACCCAGGTAAACAGTATGCAAGGCAAAAAACATTCCCTGTTATGCTATCACTCCTCCCTACCAATAGTGATTTCTGAGCACAAAGCCAGGAGTAACCCATGAGAACTGTAGGGTGTGACCTCCTAAACAAGCAAAAGTTCCACTGTAGTTCCCAGTTTCCTTGTAGGGGTCCCCGACACCTGACACCCACATTGGCACTATGAACTGGAACAGAAGATGCCCAGAGGTTGGCAAGCCCCATGTGAGATGTGGGAAGTTAGGGTTCACCTTGAGCAGGGAGGTGCGGGGCACACACAGCAGGTTCACAGCCACGGAGAGTTTCCGAAAGAACTCGTTGGCAATGTCGCCCAGCCCTGCCCCCTGCAGCCAATCCAGCACCAGGTCCAGGTTGGTTCGGATCTGGACAGCTCGGGACCACTGATAGAAAGGCCGGCCTTGACCTGGGGTGGGGGGAAGAGATGAGCCATGGATAGACCTTTTTCCTCAGTTGAGGGGGGTAATCTGGAACTTTATTACCTGGGGGTGTCCCCAAAGATGAGCCCTGAGCCTCGGAAAATCTGACACAACCCCACCCAGTTCCCCTGTCTGTTCCTCACCCCGCTCCATTAGTGAGTTGAGGAGGGATGCATTGGAGAAGAAGAACAAGTAGCCGAATGTCTGAGACACGAGGTCGGGGTGCAGCTCACACTGGCTGGTCAGCTCCAGGGCAGCCTGGAATACGCCTAGGGTGGGTCTCAACCCTGGGGGCATGGCCCCCAGCTCGGCACCAGGCCCTGGCAGTTCAGCTCCGGCTGTGAATGGGTTACTGTCCAGGAGAGCAGGCAGCGTTGAATACAGAGTCTGGGGAAGTAAAGACATAATAAAACAAAGTGTTGGCTAGGATTCCTTGGAAGCTGCAGGGTGCTAGGACAGAGAACAGGAAGCAAGACCTTCTAGGAGTTGTAGTCCATTTTGCCTCTTGAAGTGTGTTATGCAAATAACTACTTTCCGGAGGGATTTCTAGCATTCAACAGGCCTAAGTCAACTTAAATTCTTAAGAAGCCTTTTTCCAGGCCAGGAAGATGACTCAAAGCTTTGAATATCAGCCTCCTGGGTCAATCATCAACACTATTGTTTGATCCCCCTAACTCTGCCTTACTGCCCAGATATATATATATATATATATATATATATATATATATATATATATATATATATAAATTTTCTAGAAGTTTCTAGAAGTTTGTTTGATCCCCCTAACTCTGCCTCACTGCCCAGATATATATATATATATATATATATATATATATATATATATATATATATATATATAATTTTCTAGAAGTTTCCAGGAGTTTCTGGGATATTTACAGGCCCATCTTTGGTGTCTTATGGAGCTTGTAGTTCTCAGCAGAGGGAGCTTAAGGAGGACAAAGGATACTGAACTGAGGCCCACTTTGATCAAGAATCATTTATCCCGAATTCTCAAAGGAAAGAAGAAGAATGGAGAGTGAGGAAGTGGGAGTGGTGTGGCCCTAGGCCAGTGGAAAGTGAGATCAGACCAAGGACAGGAAATGAAGTCAGAGCCAGAGAAGAAAGAAAAAGCACAGTTGGAAGCAATGCACAGGAAGGGAGGCCTTGAGGAAAGAGTGTCACAAATCAAGGCTGCTTAAAAGGAATATGAAATTCTTCGGAGTCAGGATGACACAAAGCCAGAAAATCCTGAGAATTCACAAGAAATAATATCAGGGAACAGGGTAAAAGCACAGCTGGCAGGACATTTGCCTTGCATGTGATTCACCTGGGTTCAATTGCCCTGAGTGATCCCTGAGAACTGCCAGATGTGGCCCCCAAACCAATAAAATAATATCAAAAGGGCAAGGGCCAGATTATTGAAGCGTTTCTGCAGGATTTGACCACAGAAAAGATTGTGTAGGTCAGAAAATGGAATGACCATTGAACTCCTAGAGGAAAGGGGAATGTGGTTGACAGTGCATCTTCCTCAACTTACAGCAACAAAACTGTCTCTCCTCATTCCTCTAGCCAGGAGAGACCGGAGAATGAAGCCTGGACTCAGAAAACGAGAGCTGGAGAAAGTGGAAATAGCCAAATCCCCAGGCATGTGAGCATATCCTGTCACAAGACATGAGGAGCCAAGACAGGAAGTGAAGCCAGAAAGACAGGAAATGATGGCCCCTCAAACAGGAAGCGGTATCTGAATAGTGTGAAAGGGGAAAGGACCTTAAAGAAGCTGAACAAATCGGGTGAGGGCAACTCGGAAGCAATGGCAAGGCAGCTACAGTGAGGTCTTCAGAACCGGAAGTGGTGCCATGGCAAACAGGAAGTTAGGGAGCAAGACCTACCTTGGTGAGGTAGTAGACAGACTGCTGGAAGGTACACATGATAACCTCATCCATGAGGGCCATGGCCTCATCACACAATTCCAAGTCGTTGCAGAGCTGCGGGTCTGAGGACAAGCCTAGGGGTGAGAAGGAGAACCAGAAGCTGGCAGGGAGATGCCCAGTCCTCAAGATGAGGGGGAAATACTAGGGGACCTGGATGGGCCTGGGCCTGACTCAGTGCTCACCCTCCTGGTCGGCTTCCTTCTCCATCTCTAGGACCTTCTCTTGCACGAAACTCAGCAGCTCCGTGGTGTTGGCCATCCACAGCATAAGTGGGCGTAGCTCCACAGACACGGCCTCGGGGGTCAAGGGCACTTCTGGGACCCCCTCAGGGTGGCTAAGAAAAGTGGAAGAGACCTTGATCTCTCTCTGGCCCAACTCCCACCAGGCCTCAAATCTTGCCAGTGGGGGATCATTTCAGAGAGCAAAAGTCCAACCCCAAGGGAGAAAGTTAGTTTATGCAGACAGACATGCAGGGAACACATATGCAGCAGCTGGCCAGCCCACAGCCCACCCACTCTGCCCAATATCGCTCTTACTTCTCGGGCTGACGGTCTCCAATTTCCTTAATCTTTTCCTGTGAAAGAGTAAGGCCAGAGTCAAGGTGAGTTAGGGAGAAAAACTTAGGAATGCGATATTAGCTTTTTCTAGACGTGCTTCTTTGATCGTTTTGTCCACTTTAGTAATGTTGTCTAAGCCTAGCCTGAGAAAGTTCTCTTTGTGAATTTTCAAAACACACAACCCTATGCTTTGCACTGGCCCATGTCTCCTAACCCATTCCTGTTCAAAGCTAGCCCCTTCTACCACTATAGCATCATCCTTAACCTTCAAACTTTTGAATCAAACTTGAATAAAACTTTGAATCAAAATTGAATGTCAAACTATGAATCAAACCAACAAAAGAAAGCCTCCTCTCCCTCCCTCCTCTGCTTCTCCCACTAAACAGATCTAACCTGTTGTTTCTGGCCAACAGAGCCAATGGCCCTGTTTTCCTCACCTCCATGAATGACTTCCCCCAATACAGCTCCAAACTTGAGGCCCCATCACCTACCTCTCTCTCCCAAACCTTGCCCCAACCATCTCCCACATCAGGGAACCTCTCCCTATCTCCCAGAATGCCTTCATCCCTCCTGCAGAATTCTCAAGGCCTGGTACCACCATGGCTAGCAACATGGCAGCCATGGGCCTCCGGGCATCCTTGACACCTGCTGCCCTCGGAAAGGCATTCCTGGGAGATGTAGTTTTCTCCCACCTGCCCCCCAAACTGGGTCTTGGGAGTGACTCTCACCCAAACAGCTTCCTTGATGAGACGGGCCAGGCGGCCCAGCAGACGTGGCAGGTGGCCCAGCTCCAGCTCCCGGGCCGAGTGCTGCACGCACAGCGCCAGCAGAGTGGCAGGCCCGAGGGGAGGCAGCTCCCCGGCTCCTGCAGCCGCAGCCCTCACGATCTCCCCCAAAAGTGCCTCCTCTTCGCGGGGTCGGAAGCGCAAGACGGGCTCCCGGCCGTCCAGGTAGGCTGCCAGGGCCTCCCCACGCTCCTGCAGGCCTCGGCCACACAGGCGGCACGAGAAGGCCCAGCCAGGGCCTGGGGGTGCGGCCCCCGGCCTGGAGGGCAACCAGGGGGGCCTCGCTGACCCCGAGCCCCCATTGCGGGGATCCTTGTACATGAAGAGGAAATGCTCCCCCAGCCCCAGGACATCGCCCGGGTGCAGCTCGGCCTCCCGCAGCAGCAGGCACCCATTGTGCGTGACCGGGGCACCCCGAGATGGGCGCACCATAGCGGGGGGCTCAGGCCCTGCTCGCACGGTGCAGTGGCGGGGCAGGATGTCAGGGGCACTGAGGAAGGTGTCCACGTATGGGGCCGGGGACCCATTGCGGCCCGAGTTGTTGCCTCCACGGCCGAACACGTGCTGCTCCCGGGTCATCACATACACCACGAAGTCCTGGAGGAAGGAGGAGGTGCACAGGGGTTCGTTCTAGGAGTGGCTCAGGACCTGGGCATCCTTCTGGGGAGGCTCCCCACAAGCCCAGGACCCCCTTCAAGAAGGTTTCCCAAGGGTGGGAGGGTGGTTGGAGCGATTGCACTGCAGGGAGGGCGTTTGCCTTGCATGAGGTTGACCTGAGTTTGATCCCTGGCATCCCCTATGGTCCCCTGAACCTGCCAGGAGTGATTTCTGAGCACAGAGGAGCCTCCAGGTGCAGCCAAAACAAACAAAAAAGAATGTTTCCCCAGGGGTCAGGATTTGGAGCCATAGCACAGTGGGGAGGGTGTTTTTCTTACTGAGGTAGGTAAACCTGGGTTCAATCCCTGGCATCCCAAATGGTCCCCCGAGCCTGCCAGGAGCGATTTCAGAGCGCAGGAGCTATTTCTGAGGGCAGAGGCGCTGCAGTCTGAGGCCCAAACACCAAAAATTTAAGAATGCTTCCCAAGGAGACGGGGGCTAGAGTCATAGCACAGTGAGGAGGGCGTTTGCCTTGCATGCAATCAACCCAGGTTCGATCCCCGGCATCGCACAGGGTTCCTTGAGTCTGCCAGGAGGAATTTCTCAGCACAGAGCCAGGAGAAATGGCTGAGAGCTGCCAAGTGTGTCTCCCCCAAAAAAGAATGTTTCCTAAGGTGCTAGAGCAATAGAACAGTGGCAGACCCGGGTTCGATTTCCAGCATCCCCTATGTTTCCCTGAACAGAGCTAGGGTAACCCCTGAGCATTGCCAAGTGTGCCCCCCAAAACACAAGAAAAATAATAGAATGCTTCTAAGCAGATCCAAGAGAACTCTCCAAAGTGCTGAACCTTCACTCACTTCCCCTAACATCATCTTGAAGACTGGGAACTTATAAGGACACCCCCCCTTTTATTTTTGAGCCACACATGGTGGAACTGGGGCACCATAAGTGGTGCCAGAGATAGAACATGCATTAATGGCATGTGTCCTACCCGCTATCTCTCTAGCTCAAGGGCACGCACACACACACACACACACACACTTTTATTTATTTATTTATTTTTGCCATGGGCTCTGCCAGTTCCCGCCCTCCTCAAAGCAAGAATGCTTTCCAGGAAATCTATTTCCAGTGAACCGTACCATCTTTCCCCCCCTTTGGACTCTTTCAAGGCAAATTTCTCTTCCGACCTTGGATTTACCCGAGAATGCAAGTGTCATGGGTTACCTCACTCCCAGAAGATAACCTCAGCCATGACCCTCCCAGGCCAAGAACAAACCCTTTCTTGGAAATCTTTCTGGGGGGGAGCTCTCCCTAACCCCACCTCCTGCCCTACTCGCCTGTTTTTGAAGCCCTGTCTGATTGAGACTTTCAAATGCATCAGCCCTTCCAATGCATTTCTTCTTTTTTTTTTCTTTTTTACTTTTTTTGGTTTTTGGGCCACACCCGGCGGTGCTCAGGGGTTACTCCTGGCTGTCTGCTCAGAAATAGCTCCTGGCAGGCACGGGGGACCATATGGGACACTGGGATTCGAACAATCACCATAGGTCCTGGATCAGCTGTTTGCCAGGCAAACACCGCTGTGCTATCTCTCTGGGTCCCCAATGCATTTCTTTATTTTTTAATTTGGTTTTGGGGCCACATTTGGTGGTGCTCAGGCTTTACTCCTGGCTCTGTGCTCAGAAATCACTCCTGGTAGGCTCAGGGGACAGTAGAGGGTGTTAGGCGACTGAAACTGGAACAGCTATGTGCAAGGCAAATGCTCTGAACACTGTACTATTACTCCAGCCCTCAACGCAGCTGCATTCTTCAAGATTTCTCTTGAACTCCCCACCCACCACCAAAAAATGTTTCTAATTCCCCATTCCCCACTGTGGGTGACCCTCTTCCAGACTAGATCCTAACCTTTGATCAACCTTATCAGACATTCCCATTGGCCCACATTGGCTGGAGGGTTGAACCATTAGAAGCAAATCACTTCCAAGGATGAGTTACCCTTATCCCTTGCCCCAAAAGGAAGACTCTTTTATGGGGAAATTGGATAGGGGATTTATTTTTGGTTCTGGGGGTCACACACATACACTCGTGGATGCAGACATACAGACAACCTCCGACAGTGCCTCCCCTCTCCCCTCACAGTCCTCATCTGTCCCCCTTCTTCCCAGTTTCTGATTTTCGGGTCACACCTGGCAGTGCTCAGGGGTTATACCTGGCTCTGTTATTATCCCTGGCAGGCTCTCTGCACTGTGGGATGCCAGGGATCGAACCTGGGTCAGTTGCATACAAGGAAAAGGCCCTCCCCACTGTGCTATTGCCCTGGTCTAAGAATTGGGTTTTTGGGCCACACCTGGTGACGCTTGGAGCTTAATCCTGGCTCTGCGCTGAGACCTATGCGGTGCCGAGATTGAATCAGGGATTAAATGCATTAACTCCCGTACTATCTCTCCAGTCCCTTCTTCCAACAGCCTTCACCTCTTACCCATATTCACAGCCAAGAAGTGACCACATTCCTGGCTTCTATATCAAACGGTCCCGTCAAGCTGCCTTTTGGCAGCACATGCAATTTTCCCATGATCCTGGCTAGGCCTGTTGCTATAACACTTCTATGCCAGTGTTAGCCAGAGGGGTACAGGGGTATGACACCTCAAAGGGGACCCCCTCTAATTACAAACAAAATTGAGTGGTTCTTGGGACTGGAGCCATAGTATAACGGAACAGGGTGCTTGTCTTGCATGCAACCAATCTAGTTAAGCACTGCCAGGGGTGATTTCTGAGTGCAGAGCCAGGAGAAACCCCTGAGCATTGCTGGTTGTGGCACCCCTAAAAGAAAACCAAAACCAAAACAAAACAAAACAAAACAAAACTGAGTTGTTCCAGGACTAGAGAGATAATGTAAGGGTTAATGTACTTGTCTTGTATGCAGCCAACCTCAATTTGATATTCCAAACATCCCTAGGAGTGACTCCTGAACACCCCTGGATATGGCCCACCCACCCCACAGAAAAAATGAGAATTGCCAATATTTTACAATACTATACAATGAAACAATTCCCATGAACCCTAATCCCTAATCACTTTTATTCTACTCACTTATGTGTTTACAAGGACTCCCAACCAGTCCTTGTAATGAAAACCATAATTTTGTTTTGTTTTGTTTTATGGGTCACACCAGGTGGTACTCAGGGTGTGCTCAGAGATAGCTGTGCTATCTCACCGGCCCCAACCATTTTTTTTAAAGTAGACTGGGAGGGGCCAGAGTGATAACATATCAGGTAGGGCATTTGCCTTGCATGCAACCCCAGATGGACCCTGGTTCAATTCCTGGCATCCCATATGGTCCCCCCAAGCCTGCCAGGAGCAACTTCTAAGTGCAGAGCCAGGAGTAACCCCTGAGTGCCACTGCATGTGGTCCAAAAAACAAAAATAAAAATATAAAAATAGGGGGCTGGACAGATAGCATGGAGGTAGGGCATTTGCCTTGCATGCAGGACAGTGGTTCAAATCCCGGCATCCCATATGATCCCCCAAGTCTGCCAGGAGTGATTTCTGGGCATAGAGCCAGGAGTAACCCCTGAGCACTGCCAGGTTTGGCCCCCTAAAAACTTAAACAGAGGTGCCATAGTAATAGCAATAGGTGGGGATGGCATTCGCTTTGCATGCAGCTGACCCACATTTGATACCCAGTGTCCTATACGGTCCCTGAACACCGCCAGAAATGACCCCTGAGCACAGAAGCAGGAGAAAACCCTGAGCACTGCCAGTGAGGCCCCCCCAAAAACAAACAAACAAAAAAAACCCTAAACATAAAAGGTGGATTTATGAGGCCAGATCAGTGGCACAGGGCGATCCCCCGGCATCCTATATGGTCCCTCAAGCCAGAGGCAATTTCTGACTGAATAGCCAGGAGTAATCCCTGAGCATCACCAGTTATGGCCCCAAAACCAAAACTAAAAAAAAAAGTGCATTTATCCATTAAAATATTGGGTTGGAGGGCCAGAGCAATAGCATAGCAGTAGGGCATTTGCCTTGCACGTAACCAACCCAGGACAGACCCTAGTTCAATTCCCGGCATAACAAAAGGTCCCCCAAGCCTGCCAGGAGCATAATGCCTGAGCACTGACAGGTGTGGCCCCAAACTAAGAAAAAAAAATTTGGAGTGAGAGTACAGTATGTAGGGCCCTTGTTTTTCTTTTTTCTTTTCTTTCTTTTTTTTTTTTTAGGGCCCTTGTTTTTCAAGCAGCTGACCCGGGTTTGATTTCTGGGACCCCATATGGCTCTCTGAGTCTTGCCATGAGTAATCCCTGAGCACAGTAATCCCAGAGTTAGCCCTAAGCACTGCTGGATGTGACACCAAAAAGCCAAAATAAAATAAAATAAATATGGATTACTCCTTCCCAAAGAATACAAGTTTATCCAGAACAAGATTCCAGATCTAACCAAACTTCCTCCACCATCCACCATCTCGCTGGCAAGACTCTGTCCATGTTACATCCAGTCTTCCCCACACTTGTTTTTAGGGGTGTTTTTTTTGGGGGGGTGGGGAGGCACTGGGCCATACCCAGAGATACTGAGGGGTCACTCCTGGCTCTCTACTCAGGAAGCACGGCTGACGATGCTCAGGGGACCAGATGAGATACAGGGATATGGAACCCAGGTCTGCCACCTTCCCAGCTGTCCTATACACCTGTGTCACTCAGGATTCTGGGAGGATGTTTCATTTGGGACCCTTCACCCCATAAAGGGGTGGGGTAGCTCTTCTGCTTACCTGAGCATCCTGGTAGCCCTGGAGCAGCAGGAAGTATGGTCGGTTGTTGGGGGCTTGGATGAGGCACTGGGTTAACTGGTCAAAGTCGTTGGGGTCCACAGGGACAATCTGGGTGTCGGCTGCCCCAGGAGCCATGCTAAGAGCCTGCTGCCTGCGCTCCTGCTGCCGCCGCCTCCGGCCCTGCAAGCTGAGCTCCGAGACGCTGCGTCGCAGGGACAGGTTTTCCGAGCGCTCTTTGCCACTGGACCCCGATGGGGTCCCGGATCCCGAAACCTGGCTGGGACTGGCCAGCGCAGCCCCCCCAGACGCTGCCCGGGAGCGGTTTTTCTGTGGCCGCCATGAGGGGCCGCCCGTGCCTAAGGGGGTGGAGAGATAAAGAGGATTTATTTTATTAAATATTTATTTATATATTTTTGGTCTTGGTGATGTGCTCAAGGCTTACTCCTGGCTCTGCATTTCAGGGGTCATTTCTGACCAGCTTGGGGGGGGGGACCATATGTGGTATAACCTAGGTCAACTGCTTGCAAGGCAAGTGCCATTGCTCCAGCCCCAAATGATCATCATCTTTTTTTTTTTTTTTGTTTTTGGGCTACACCCAGCGTGCTCAGGGGTTACTCCTGGCTATCTGCTCAGAAATAGCTCCTGGCTGGCACGGGGACCATATGGGACACCGGGATTTGAACCAACCACCTTTGTTCCTGGATCGGCTGCTTGCAAGGCAAACACCGTTGTGCTATCTCTCCGGGCCCATCATCTTTTTTTTTTTTTAATCAAGCCACTACGAAGTGCTGAGTTGTGTGCTAAACACTATAGAAACACAGCATCTTTCTTTGCTTGTTTGTTTTTATTTTTGGGTCAGTCCTGGCTCTGCACTTAGAAATCGCTCCTGAGGGGCCGGAGCAGTGGCACAAGCAGTAGGGCATTTGCCTTGTATGCAGCTAACCTAGGAGAACCACGGTTCAATTCCCCAATGTCCTATATTGTCCCCCAAGCCAAGAACGATTTCTGAGCGCATAGCCAGGAGTAACCCCTGAGCATCACAAACAAAACAAAACATAAAATCACCCCTGGCAGACTTGGGGGACCATATCGAATGCTGGGGATCCAACACAGGTTTGTCCCGGGTCAGCTGCATCCAAGGCCTTACTTGCCCACAACCAAGGCCTCACTGGCCCACCTCATAGGTGACCCATTGACCCAAGGCCCCAATACACATCATCGTATTGAATTTTCACCTAGGATCTTGCTAAGTTTAACTGACATCGAAATGGGTTGAAACCCAAGCCTAAGTTCAAAGCCCACAAGACTCAATCACAGAAAAGCAAACTGGGGGCCCTCTGAGTGGCCCCTCATTCTCACTGATCCAGGCTTGTCCTGTTCCTACTATTTCACCATCACAACCAGCTGCTTGTTCTGAAGTGTTTGGGAAGATGGGGAGACCCTTGGGAGCCTGGGCTTTGACCCCTACGAATATCTCTTCCTTTCCCAGGTGCCACCCTCAAACCTCTATCCCCCACTATCTAACCTTCACAGCCCACGTAATTTAAAACCACTGCCCCCCATTTTAAGCTCTGGCCTAGCAGTGCATGACCTTGTTCCCACCGATCATTCCTTTTCTAGGCTCCATCCACGGATGTCTGCCTTGAAACCTCCAGCTGAGCTTGGATCTTGGACCTCCAGTTGCAAGACCTCCAACCAAGGGTCCTTCATCAACCTCAGCCTCACCTGCACCTCCGACTTCAGGCTACTCTCCCCCAAGCTCTGCCAGGCATCACCGACCCCGCCCATTGGGCTTCCCCCAAGGGAAGAAGTTGACTTCTCAGGGCACCATCTTCCCCCTGTGGTCTTGTCCAGTCTCCCCAGAGGGTTCCCATGCTCAGCTAAGGATCCCTCAGCACAGATCCTTCCTACCTCTGGCACCGACCAAGCACCAACTTCTCCTAGCCCCGCCCACATACAAGCCACGCCCTTTCACTGGCTCCACCCCTTGCAAATTACACCTCTAAAGACCTCCCACCCAGGAGGGAGATTGACCATGCCCCCAAACCACAACCGCGCCCCACAGGAACCATCTCATTGGCCACAGCCACGCCCCCACTGGCCCCTCCCCAAGGCGTCATCTCATTGGGCTACCATAAGGCCACGCCCACAGCCACACCCTCCCACCGACTCCTCCCCATGGACATCATCTCATTGGTCGACCCAACCACGCCTACACTGGCCTGCCTCATAGGTGACCCATTGACCCACTCTCAAACCACGCCACCGCCACGCCCACGTCCTCCCACTGACCCCTCCCCACGGGCATCAACTCATTGGTCCATCCTCAAAGCACGCCCACTTCCCCCCACCCTACTGGCCCTGCCCCACGGATATCTCATTGGCCCGCCCTCACACCACGCCCACCGCCACACCCTCCCACCGACTCCTCCCCACGGGCACCATCTCATTGGCTCACCCTCCAACAACGCCTCACTGACCACGCCTCACAGGCATCTCATTGGTCCACCCTCTAGCCACGGCCTCCTCTGGCCCCGCCTCAAAGCTCATTGGTCCGTCCTTAAACCACGCCCACCGCCACGCCTTCCCACTGACACATCCCATTGGCCCACCCTCAAAACCACGCCCACAGCCCCGCCCTCCCACTGACTCCTCCCCACGGGCACCATCTCATTGGCTCACCCTCAACCACCTCACTGACCACGCCTCACAGGCATCTCATTGGTCCACCCTCTAGCCACGGCCTCCTCTGGCCCCGCCTCAAAGCTCATTGGTCCGTCCTCAAACCACGCCCGCCGCCACGCCTTCCCACTGACACATCCCATTGGCCCACCCTCAAAACACGCCCATCGACAGATCATTGGTCCGCCCTCAAAACCACGCCCACAGTCCCCCCCTCCCGCCGGCCCCGCCCCCGGCCCGGCCCTGCCCGCTCGCGGCTGCTCACCGTCGCCGTCCGCCGCCCCGAAGATTTCCTGCTCCAGGCGCCGCGCCTCCTCGCGGCCGCGCAGCTCGAAGCGCCGCGCCCAGCCGGGCCGCGCCCGCCACAGCTCCTGCACCAGCAGCGGCCGCTCCAGGTCGCCCAGCACGCGCAGGTGCTCGGCCCGCCACTCGCCGCCGCCCGCGCCCGCCGCCGGCCGGCCCAGCGCGTCGCACAGCGCGAAGCCGTCCGCGCAGGAGCCGCTGTCGCCCGCGCCGCCGCCGGGGCCGCCCGCCAGCCCGTAGCGCTCCAGCGCCTCGGCCACCAGCTCCCGCGCCGTGGAGCGCGCCGTGGCCAGCACGCTCTTGTAGTTGGCGCCCGACGCCAGCCCCGCGCCGAAGATCTTGAGCACGCCCGGCGGCGCCGTGGCGCGGGTGGCCAGCGCGGGCTCGGGCACCACGCCCGCCGCCAGCTCGGGCAGCTTCTTCTCGCTGGCCCAGCGCTGCGCGCCCCCCGGCGAGCCCGGGGCCCCCGCGCCGCCGGCCCCGGTGCCCGAGCCCCGGAACAGCTGCGAGATGCGCTTGGCCCGGCTCCCCGACGCGCCGCCGGCCGCCTTCACCGCGCCCACCCGCCGCAGCTCCACGTGCGGCGGCGGCGGGGGCAGCGGCTCGCTGCTGCGGCTCCCCGTGTCGGACGACGACGACCTGGGACGTGGTGGCGGGCAGCAGGGGTGGGTTGGGGGGTCCCCAGAGACAGACGCAGTCGGGGGAGGGAGATCAGAGGGTGGCGTGCGAAGCCCCCCGGGGAGAGACCCAGAATGAGCAGAGATGCGGGGGGAACGGAGATTGTGGGGTGGGGGGAGAAGAGAGAGAGAAAGAGAGACGGCTAATGATTACCAAAAACAAAAAACACAATTGCGAAAAACAATTAATGCATAAAAATAAAAAGTAAAACCACACAAGAGCACTGGCCCTTAAGTCAACAGAAAGGCGAACCCCGCAGAAGGAAGTCCCAAGAGGTGGCCAGGGCGGCGGAGGAAGGAAAGTGAATCAGAGACGACTCCATCTGTGTGACCCCAACCCTGTGTCCATCCGGCTGGCCATTTCCCCCCTACTGGGCTCTGGATTCCTGGGGCCAGTGTCCCCTCCCGCCTGCCTGCCTGCCTGCCTGCTGCCTTTGGGCTTTCAAGACAAGGCCAAGATTTCTGGGTGGGGGTTCCCCCCAGCACTCCTACAGCAGGGCTAGGGCTCAAGAAGCAAGAGGGTTGTTTGCGAGAGGAGTGGGGTGGTGGGCAGGGGGGATAGGGGGCTACTCACTTGACCGAGGCAGCACTGGGCCAGCGCCGCCCCAACTTGGCTAGTTGTTTTCGGGGTGAATTGATCCACAGGCCCACGGGGAGATGGAGTTTTCCAAAGCGGGGGCTTCCGCCCTCCTTCCGTTCTCCAGATAGCATGGCCCTGAGGATGGGTAGGGGAGCCCCCCACACTTTAAATCCTGAGTGGTGGGGATGGGGGGGGCCCAAGGGGACCTGGGATGCCAAATTCTGGGGAGGGAAGTTAGGACTCAAACTCTCACCTGCCAGTGGGGAGTGAGAATGGGAACGTGGACGCCCCCCAGGGGGGTGAAGACAGGGGCTGGGTCTGGGGTGTAGGGAGCCTGAGTCTTTCCTTACCCTGCTTGGGGTGCTGGCAGCTCCCAGGGGGGGCCTGGCTCCGTCGGCCTGGCTTGATTTCTGACCCCTCTGCTCCCTCCTTCAGCCTGCGTCTGTGTCCCAGCTCCCAGCACTGGGTGGGGGACAGGAAAAGGCGAGAGGAAACCGGTCAGGAAGAGCGGGGAGGGGGCGTCCTGTGAGGGGACCAGGCCTGGGGGAGGAGACCTGGGGAGGGCAGGTCCTGCCCCACGCCCCAGTCCTGGAATTATACCCACTCCGGTTGTGCCCTTCTTTCCAGGGCCCGGGACTTGGGGGTGCCGCTGCAGGCCGGACCCCAACCCCAGAAGCCTCGAAGGACCCAAATGAGAATCAGGGAGGAGGACCACAATCAGATCTCTTTATTCTGGGATTTTTTTTTTTATTTCCTCTTTTACTCCTGAATTGTTGTAGAGATGTCATCCGTGCCCTGGTCCTTGTCCTTGCCCACATCATCCACGTTGTCTTTGACCTCTGGCATGTCTTGGACCTCTGCTTTGTCCTTAACTTCTGCCTTGCCCATGATCTTTGACTTGTTCTTGACCGCTGCCTTGTCCTTGACCTTTGCCTTGTTCTTGACCTCTGTCTTGTCCTTGACCTCTGCCTTGTCCTGGGCACTGTCCTCGACTGTTTCGTCCAGGTTGTCCTGGTCCTTTTCTTCTGGAACCTTCTGCTTTGGGGCAGCCCCAAATGCGAAGTGGAGCCACTCAGCCACCTCCGTGAAACGAAAGCAAAATAATCTGGGGATGGGGAGGGGATGAAAAAAGGGGGGGGGGAAGATTGCAAGCCTGGCCAGTGGGTAGTCAAGCCCGTCCCACCCACCCTCCCTCAATTGGATCTAGCAATCATGCAAACTAGCCTAAGTTAGCACCACCCCCGATTTTTCCTAAGCTCCATCTCCCCCAAAGAAACCCAGCATTGAGGGGCTGGACAGATAGCACAGTGGTAGGGCGTTTGCCTTGCACACAGCCGATTCAGGACAGACAGTGCTTCGAACCCAGGCATCCCATATGGTCCCCCATGCCTGCCAGGAGCGATTTCTGAGCGCAGAGCTAGGAGTAACCCCTGAGCGCCGCCGGTGTGACCCAAAAACCAAAACAAAACAACAAAAAGGAACCCAGCATTGGGGTGCCCGTAGCTCCCAGACCCCCTCCAGTGTAGTGGCAGGCCAGATCCTCCTCTCCCAGCCCTGCCTTCTTAGCGGGCGGCTTACATGAACGCAAGGGCCAGTATCAGCACCAGGGAGGTCCAGATCAGAATGGTGATGAGGGATTTTTGCAACTTCTTCGGTTCCGGAGTCAGGGACTCGGTCGGCGTGTGGTCCATGATGTGAGAGTTGGAGCCAGGGAGCGGGCGGCTGGTAATGCGTTTATCCGCATCAGCTGGCACAATCTCATCTTCGCGGCTTTTGGGCAACACTGATGGGGGGCACAAAGCCATGCTGGGAGGGCTGCTGAGGAGGGTCTCTTCCGCACCCCCAACTGGCTCTGGAACCCTCCAGGGGAGAATCAAGCCTCCTGGGGTGAAAAGCTGATCTTCCCTCCAGTCTGACAGAGCAGGAGGCCCCGCCCCTAGCAGATGACCACACCCCTAGACCAAAGGCCACGCCCACACGACTCCTCCCATGGGTGACAACCTGGGCCAGATACCACGCCCACTGCCACACCCACAAAGGATGGCCACACCCCACCCAAAGGCCACGCCCACAACACCAGCCCCAACAAGGCAGTCACACCCCTGGGTCGAACGCCACGCCCACACGGCCCACCCTAAACGGTGGCCACACCTCTTTCAAAAGGCCACGCCCACAACGCCAACCCCAACAGGTAGCCACACCCCTGGGCCTAACGCCACGCCCACATAACACACCCACTGGCCACACCCCTGTCCAAAGCCACGCCCATACAGCCAGCCCCAACAGGTTGGCCAAACCCTAGCCTAGGCCAAAGGCCCCAACAGGTGACCCCGCCCATTAATCAATGGCCACGCCCTGTCCCCAAAGCCACGCCCACTGGCAGTTCTCTCGAAAACCCAGATTTCTCTGCGCTGACCTTTGACTCTATAGTGCAGGATCGTGGCTGGGGTGTTTTGCACGGATCCTAGCACGCAGCTGTATTTCCCTTCATCTTCTGGCCCCACCATGGGCTTGGAAAGGGTGGGCTCCTTCCCCTCGGACAGCAACGTCTTAGTGTTGTTCTCCCAAACCTAGACCCAAGCTCAAGGGGTCACAGCGGCCTGGGGGATTCAGGGGGTGGGGGAGTACCGGGATGAGAAAATCGAGGGACCTCCGGAATGGGAGACTGGGAGTCCAGGGTGGTCAGGGGTGGAGTGAGTTCCAGGAAGGTGGGTGGGTAGCCGGTGGGTGATGGAGGGGGGAGGTGCAGGAGAGCTGGAGGGCCCCACCCTGTAGAAGCTGTATGTGGTCAGACCCTCAGAGGCTTGATGCCAGTTCAGCTCGCAGTTCAGGACCAAATCTTCCAAGAGATGGACGCTGATGTGTCGTTCTGGGGAGCAAGGAACTGAGATGCTCCTTCCCGGGCCAGGGAGGATTGTCGCCTCCCCTTCCATGTGCTGTCACCTCCACTCCTGGGCCCCCTTCTCCTATCCGCTGGCTCTGCCCTCCCTAGGTGCTGCCTCTCCTCCGGCCCTGTCTCCTGGGGCTGGGCCCACTCTCTCACCCCCGCAATCCATGGACTTGTGACAGGCGTGAACCTGCTTCTTGCAGGTTCTGCACCAAATCAAGGTCTGCAACATGGTTCCTGAGGGGGCAAGGTCAAGCCTGTATTTGTCCCTCAAGAGAGGGGCAATTGCCATGCCATGGGGGGAAAACCGAAGCATAGCACAATGAGGAGAGCCCTTGCCTTGCACACAGCCCACCCAGCTTCAACCCCCAGCACCACATATGTTCCTCAGAGCCCCCACCAAGTGTGATTCCTAAATGGAAAGGCAGGAGTAACCCCTGAGTACCGCCGGTGTGGCCCCAAAACGAAAATAAAAAAAAACAGAGAGGGAGCAAGAGATGGGGCAGGTCAGGGTGTGGGGGGACCAGAGCTCAGCTCGGCATGGCCAAAATAGACTCCCCAGGGGCCGGTGAGGTGGCGCTAGAGGTAAGGTGTCTGCCTTGCAAGTGCTAACAAAGGAAGGACTGCGGTTCGATTCCCCGGCATCCCATATGGTCCCCCCAAGCCAGGGGTAATTTCTGAGTGCTTAGCTAGGAGTAACCCCTGAGCATCTAATGGGTGTGGCCAAAAAAAAAAACAAAAACAAAAACAAAATAGACTCCCCAGCAAATCAGAGGTACGAAATGAAATTTGGAGCCTCTCATCGGCGGAGCATGAAGAGATATTGAGACCCCAACGGGAAAGAAGAAAAAGATGGGGCCGTCTGTAGGGGTAGGGATGAGGGACCGAAGACCAGCTTCTGCAATCCAGACTCACCACATTTGTTGGGACAGAAAGCTGCCTCGGGAGAAAGAAATAGGAATCTGAGAATCAATCGCTAAGACAAAGGAAAAGAGAAAGGGGTGGGCAATAGAAGGGGTTCTGGGGGGCTGAGGAGGCAAGGATCGGGTGTCTGCAGATTGGAAGGAAGAGTGGAAGAGATGCAGGGACCAGACCAGCCTCAGAAGCAAAGAACTGGGGACAGTGACTGGGTAGCTATAAAGAGGGCCGTGGGGTCTGGGACTCCCATCTTCTTTTACCTTGTCTTTGAAACCGACCCACAACTCGAGCAAAGATGTCCTTCTCCATCTTCAGCATCCATAAAAACTCTTTCACGAAGAGTTCACCTGGGAAGAAGCAGGTTGCTGCAGGGAAAAGGGGGAGCAGATGGGTCCCTCCAGCCCACCCAGATATGAGAATATGGAAAGTCTGACTGGTTCTGCGGAGCCTGGCATTTCCTTTTTGTATTTCTGTGAGGTACAGAAGTAAGACGGAATGATCACAAGAAAAGGCTCTGGAGGGGCCAGAGAGATAGCATAGCAGTAGGGTATTTGCCTTACACACTGCTGACCCGGGACAACCTCAGGTTTGTTTGTTTTGATTTTTGGGTCACACCCGGCAGCATTCAGGGGTTCCTCCTGGCTCTATGCTTAGAAATTGCCCCTGGCAGGTTCAGGGGATCCTATGGGATGCCAGAATTCGAACCACCGTCCTTCTGCATGCAAGGCAAACGCTCTACTACCATGCTATCTCTCCAGCCCCAACCCCAGGTTTGATTCCCGGCATCCCATAGGGTCCCCTGAGCCTGCTAGGAGCAATTTCTGAGGGCAGAGCCAGGAGTAAGCCCCAAACACCACCGGGTGTGGCCCCAACCCCCCAAAAAGAAAAAAAAAAGGTTCTGGGGATCAATGTAATAGCAAAGCAGGTAGGGCATTTGCCTTGCACATAGTCAATCCTGTTCAATCACCAGCATCTCACAGAGTCCCCAAGCATGGCCAGGAATGACCCCTTAAGCACAGAGTCTGGAGTGACAGAGAAAAAAAGGAAGGAAGGAAGGAAGGAAGGAAGGAAGGAAGGAAGGAAGGAAGGAAGGAAGGAAGGAAGGAAGGAAGGAAGGAAGGATGGATGGGAGGGAGGGAGGGAGGGAGGGAGGGAGAGAGAAAGAAAGAAAGAAAGAAAGAAAGAAAGAAAGAAAGAAAGAAAGAAAGAAAGAAAGAAAGAAAGAAAGAAAGAAAGAAAGAAAGAAAGGAAGGAAGGAAGGAAGGAAGGAAGGAAGGAAGGAAGGAAGAAGGAGAAGGAAGGAAGGAAGAAGGAGAAGGAAGGAAGGAAGAGAGAAAGAAAGAAAGAAAAGAAAGAAAGAAAGAAAGAAGAAAGAAAGAAAGAAAGAAAGAAAGAAGAAGAAAGAAAGAAAGAAAGAGGAAGGAAGGAAGGAAGGAAGGAAGAAAGGAAGGAAGAAAGGAAGGGAGGAAGGAAGGAGGAAGGAAGGAAGGAAGAAAAAGAAAGAAGAAAGAAAGAAAGAGAAAGAAAGAAAGAAAGAAAGAAAGAAAGAAAGAAAGAAAGAAAGAAAGAAAGAAAGAAAGAAAGAAAGAAAGAAAGAAAGAAAGAAAGAAAGAAAGAAAGAAAGAAAGAAAGAAAGAAAGAAAAGAAAGAAAAGAAATGCTGCTACAGGGATGGACTGCTGTTGGCCACACCACGTAGAGTTGAAAAAGCTGCAAAATCGCTCACAGGGCCACTAACAGAACTGGGCTCTGAACCCAGGGGTTCTGTCGCCAGAGCCCCTATGGGTTCCGCACAGGCGACACTGGCCATCGATCATTTCCTGGGGGATTAATTTTTTACTCCTCTGCGTATTTGTACCTTTTACATCACTTTCCGTCATGCGTTTGATATCCTTGATCAAACTCCAGGATACCTTTTCCAGGGTAGGCTGGTCTGTGGAGGGAGACAGAACCCCACTGGTGTAGCTGCTTTGACCACGCGACTAGTCTCCGAAACTACAATACCCAGCAGGCCTACTGGGCAAGCCTAAGCCTGGTAAAGGGATTTCTCCGCCCGTTGCCTTCTGGGAGTTGTAGTTTTATTGCAGTAACTCGCCAGGCGAAGGAATAGTGGACCACACTTGCCAGTCCTGGGGAACCTCCCAAATCTTGCACCCCCAGCCTTTCTCTACGACAGGACCCAGAAGGCTTCTTTCTAGTTGTGTTCTTCCCTGCATCCGGAAGTCCTCCCGATGTTCCCGGGACCCAGGAGTCGGCGCTGCCCTCACCAATGACCCCCATATAGGCATCCTCGTCAATCGGCAGGTCCTTGAAATCCTCCAAGGCCTGCTTGACCCTGGTCAAAAAGTCTTCATGATACTGGGTTTCTAGGTGACCGGGCAGGTAAGTCGTCTCTAAGTGGTCCACCATCTTTCGCACGTTGGGATCGCACATGACGCAGCCCCGGGCTGGAAGCAGGCGGCCGGCCAGGACCACGATCAGAAGAGCCGGGAGCCGCGGGCCCATGAGGCTCGAGGGGCGTCCGTCCTGTCCCCGGATCCGCGAGGAAGCGAGCGCTAGACGGACAGAAGGAAAGCCTCCCCCCAGACCCGGGAGAGCGCGGTCCCCCCACGATGCACAACAGGCCCCGGGCTGCAATGACAGGTCGATATCTACCCCAACGCTAGGGGGCGCCCGAGAGCCGAGGCCCCAGGCGCGTCCCGGCAGCTGCGGGAAGGACCCCAAACCCGGAGGGTCGTTCTTCCGCTCCCCCACGGCTCCCAGGAAGGCTCTTCGTTGCAGCGACAGCGGGGTCGGGGGCGAGCTTTCGGGAACTTTCTGACTGTCACCTTGATCACCCGCCACCTCCGCCGCCCAGTTTCCCACATGGGGACAGTAGGGTGAAGCCCCAGGGTTTTCTTAGCCCCGCCCACAAGCCCGGCTCTGAAGCCTGATTGGCTCAAAACCAATAAGCTCCGCCCACTACCCTGATGTCACAGAGGCCAGACTTCTTTTCCGACGGCCGCTTTTCCAGCACCTCTGGGATGCTGTTCCCTCGTCTTCTACGCCGACATCCAGAGCCAGGAGCATTCAGATCTTTAACCTTCGGCTTTCTACCTTCCCCGGAAGTCAGGATCTATTCATTCGGGCTTCTGGCCGAATACAGGATACCCTGTACACGTAGCTCTTGGACCTGGAACCCGGTGCGGAGATTGCTCCACTTGGAACTACATTTCCCAGAAGGCTCTGGGGTCTGGATTCCCTACAATGATCCGGCCAGATTGCAAAAACCAGACGCAAAGCTCCATGGGAAATGTAGTTCAAGCTTATTCAACCCAGGGCCGGTGGGGGCGTTTGCCTTGCAAGTAGCAGCTGATCCTGTACGGATGGTGGTTCGAATTCCAGCATCCCATATGGTCCCCACCCCCACCCCCGAGCCTGCCAGGCGTGATTTCTCAGTGCAGAGCCAGGAGGAACCCCTGATCGCTGCCGGGTGTGAACCCCCCACCAAAAAAATTGTTCAACCTCAACCCCATCCCACCTTGATATTGCATTGTTGTGGGTGGCAGATCTGCTGCGCTCGTCCACTTGAGCTCAGTGCTTTCAGCTTCCCACCAGCCCCTAGCACATATGGGCGGTTTCAGGAATAGAACCCAGGGCCTTTTTTTTTTTTTTTTTTTTGGTTTTTGGGCCACACCCGGCGGTGCTCAGGGGTTACTCCTGGCTGTCTGCTCAGAAGTAGCTCCTGGCAGGCACGGGGGACCATATAGGACGCCGGGATTCGAACCAACAACCTTAGGTCCTGAATCAGCTGCTTGCAAGGCAAACACTGCTGTGCTATCTCTCCGGGACCAGAACCCAGGGCCTTTAATTTACAGGACATTCGTTTAGTAGTTGCTGAGACACTCTCCCCCCAGGTTTCTCTTCCACCTTTACTGTTTATTTATTTTTTTTTGGGGGGGTGGGGGGAGTTGTCATACCTGGTGATGCTCAGGGGTTACTCCAGGCTCTGAGCTCAGAAATTGCCCCTGGCAGGCATGCTCAGGGGACCATATGGGATGCTAGGGTTTGAACCACCGTCCATCCAGGATCGACTGCAGGCAAAGCAAACGCTCTATTGTATTAATTAAATTAAAAAGAGTTCTGGGGGCAGGGTGGTGGCGCTAAAGGTAAGGTGCCTGCCTTGCCTGCGCTAGCCTTGGACAGACCGCGGTTCGATCCCCCGGTGTCCCATATGGTCCCCCGAGCCAGGAGCAACTTCTGAGCGCATAGCCAGGAGTAACCCCTGAGCGTTACCGGGTGTGGCCCAAAAAACCAAAAAAAAAAAAAAAAAAAAAAAAGAGTTCTGGATGGCAGTGGATGATGGTGGATCCTTTTTGGACAGGGCCAGGCCAAACGCCTGCATTCCTTCCAGCAGGGGGATGTCTTAGGGTTTAGGATAACAGAGAGGAAATGATCCACAAACAATCAGTAGCAGTCAGAAGACAAACAGCTTTATTAAGGGCCCTAGCCATCATGTGTGGCTTCTAAGCTAAACAGCCTCTCTGCACCCAACCATCTCCCATCTCTCCATCCAGCCACTTTCTCAGGCTCTCCCTCAATCCTTTCCTGAATCTCTCCATCCCACTTTACACCCCTCACGAATCACTGACCTCCTGCATGCAAGGCAAACGTCTACCTCCATGCAATCCCTCAGGCCTCCGACTTTCATTCTTTTATTCTAACATCACTGCTTTATTTTCCTCAATTTAGATTTCAAAACAAAAGTGAATACATTAATTTTGGCATGACGATACTTATTAGGTGGACTCCCTTCACAATGCTCCTTATCTATGTTTGATTATTATAGAGTTACCATTCAATACTTATAGTGTTGTTTTCTATGTTTGTATTGTGCAAGAAATTCTCTTTTAGATCTGCTCTACTCTGCTTTTGGAAAAAAATTTTTTTTTGTTGTTGTGGTTTTTGGGTCACACCCGGCAGTGCTCAGGGGTTACTCCAGGCTCCATACTCAGAAATTGCTCCTGGTAGGCACGGGGGACCATATGGGACTCTGGGATTCGAACTGATGACCTTCTGCATGAAAGGCAAACGCCTTACCTCCATGCTATCTCTCCGACCCCTGGAAAAAAATATTTTATAAATTTGAAGTTATTCATCTAACCAGTCTGGTGACTATTATATCTTGAAGTGCTTTGTGTCGATTCAGCTGAAATTTTTTTTTTTTTTTTGCTCTATTTTGGATCCATTTCATCAGCTTTTTGGTTAAAAAAATTTTTTTGTAAGTATGAGTGAGTTTGGTGGCCATGATTTTGGTGATTTCTGTATTTGTCTTGTTACGTGTCTGTTCATTTTGTTAATTCTTTTTTTTTTTTTTTTTTTTTTTTTTTGTAGTTTTTGGTTCACACCCGGCAATGCTCAGGGGTTTTTTCCTGGCTCCGTGCTCAGAAATTGCTCCTGGCATGCACGGGGGACCATATGGGACGCCGGGATTCGAACCGATGACCTTCTGCATGAAAGGTAAATGCCTTACCTCCATGCTATCTCTCCGGCCCCTGTTCATTTTGTATATTTTGTATGTAGTTCTTTTTTTTTTTTTTTTTCTGGTTTTTGGGCCACACCCGTTTGATACTCAGGGGTTACTCCTGGCTATGCGCTCAGAAGTCGCTCCTGGCTTGGGGGGACCATATGGGACACTGGGATTGAACTGCGGTCCGTCCTACGCTAGCACTTGCAAGGCAGACACCTTACCTCTAGCGCCACCTTCCCGGCCCCTGTAGTTCTTTTTTTTTTTTTTTGGTTTTTGGGCCACACCCTGTGAGGCTCAGGGGTTACTCCTGGCTATGCGCTCAGAAGTTGCTCCTGGCTTCTTGGGGGACCATATGGGACGCCGGGGGATCGAACCGCGGTCCGTCCTAGGTTAGCGCAGGCAAGGCAGGCACCTTACCTCCAGCGCCACCGCCCGGCCCCCCCCTGTAGTTCTTTTAAATTAACTTTCTCTTCCCCGATTTATTCTTTCTTCCTTATGCTTCCCTCTCTCCCCTAGTCCTTAATATTCATTTTTTAGGAATTCCTTCATCTATGCAAATCACCTCCTTCACCCGCAACTACAAGCCTCCTGATTTCGGCCATAGGAAGAAATCCTTGGCTTTTGGGGTTTCTTATCCTGTACCAAGCTGTGACCTGCTTTTCCAGACTCTTCAATTGTCTTTGGTAGGACTTTTCAGAGTTCCAGACCCCTCATTGTTACAGATTGGTATTGGACTCTGTAGAAAATTCACCTTTTGTATTTTTCTTTTTTTCTTTTTTTTTCTTTTTTTTTTTTTTTTTTGGTTTTTGGGCCACACCCGGCGGTGCTCAGGGGTTACTCCTGGCTGTTTGCTCAGAAATAGCTCCTGGCAGGCACGGGGGACCATGTGGGACACCGGGATTCGAACCAACCACCTTGGGTCCTGGATCGGCTGCTTGCAAGGCAAACGCCGCTGTGCTATCTCTCCGGGCCCCTTTAGTATTTTTCTTAGGACTGTAATCCTTTGAATTTATATTGGATACTAGCCTTCTTTTGAATATTGTAATTAATGTTCTTCCCCATTTTTTTTTTTTTTTTGGTTTTTGGGCCACACCCGGTGACGCTCAGGGGTTACTCCTGGCTATGCGCTCAGAAGTTGCTCCTGGCTTGGGGAACCATATGGGACGCCGGGGGATCGAACCGCGGTCTGTCCTAGGCTAGCGCAGGCAAGGCAGGCACCTTACCTCTAGCGCCACCGCCCGGCCCCTCCCCATTTTAATTTTACTTTTAGGAACTGATGTGTTACTTTAAAGTTTTTGCTTTCTTAACTTTAGGTTAGTGGGTTGGATGTACTGTTAATAATTTCCTAAGACGGAGCCAGAGAGATAGCATGGAGGTAAGGTGTTTGCCTTTCATGCAGAAGTACAGTGGTTTGAATCCTGGCATCCCATATGGTCCCCTGTGCCTGCCAGGGGCGATTTCTGAGTATAGAGCTGACGGGTGTGACTCAAAAACAAAAACAAAAAAAAATTTCCTAAGTGATATTTTTATCTGTTCTTATGGTTTTTTGCTTGGGTGTATCATAGGAAAAATATAGTAGATTCAAAAGAAGGTTCTATCCATTTTGGGTGGAGCCTCAAGTTATTTATCTATATTCACGGCCTGAAACATTTTATTTTGATTTGTGACTTAAGCTCCCATCAATGAATAATCGGCCATACTTTGTACATAAATTTTCAGACCTTTCAGATACCTACTGATAAATCATTACAGTTGCCCCTCCCCCTAGTGATCATGGGGGTGTGCCTCCTCCTCCTAAATAGGGGCCTAATTCAGTGCCCCCAAATATGGGCTTCCTGGTCAGCCTGGACATGAATGGAAAATGTGCTTCATCCCGCCTGCTACACAGCCTTTCTAGCATCTCTTCGAAGGATCTCTGCCTCTGGATTACAACTGGGCTTTTTGATTGCCTCAGGAGCTCTCCATCGCCTACTAGATCTTTGATTATTGAATCCAGGATACTCCACTTGATCTTCCAAGGAAGAACTTACTTGGAATTCTTCATCTGGCACATCATAGATCTATCATCTTTGGGGCTTGCAGTTGATTCCTTAATGCATGTTTCTGGTTTTGGACACTATGTTTAGGTTAGAAGTTTTATTTTACTTTTCTCTGTGATGCGCTTATGCAAACAACCGCCCTTTTCTTTTTGCTTAGTTGTTCCTTTTGTGATTATAGAAAATGTCACTTACTTTTGGGTCTTATTATTATTGCTTTACAAAAGAAGGGGGACTTGTTATATATGAAAGCATTTCATTATCTCTGCCTGTTGTCCCACCTACGACCTTCCAGGTGGGGGCGCTGTTGAGAGCCTAATAAACAGTTGGGGAGCGAGGTGCTCAGGGTCTGTTGGGGCAGCTAACGAGCTAGCTCAAGGTTTTTTGGTAGGTGAGAGTAGGCTGACAGGTAGAACTCTGCAACCGACCTTCTTGTCCTTTTACCCTCCTGTCTGTGTGGATGATTTGCCGCAGACAAATATTACCAAGATCTCTTCCCTTCCTGGAGGATAGGGGAATGGGAATTAATTTCTCCTTCTGGGAGATCTTTGAGGACCCATCGATTACCAGTCAAGGAGCAAACTTGACACAGCAACCCTCTACCACTGTGCTTCCTACTCAAAAACGAAGCTCCAGGGACCAGAGAGATAGCACGGAGATGAAGGTAGGACGTTTGCCTTGCATGCAGAAGGACGGTGGTTCGAATCCCAGCATCCCATAGGGTCTCCCAAGCCTGCTAGGAGCGATTTCTGGGCGTAGAGCCAGGAGGAAACCCTGAGCACTGCCGGGTGTGACCAAAAACAAAACAAAAAAGAAGAAGAAGAAGCTCCAACTGCTGGATCTGAGACTGATAATTGCGTGAGATTTGAGTAATTTAGCCTAATGGAATTTCTGCACCGTAGTTCCTCATGCTCTTTCACACACAAGCACGCTGCTCCAAGAAAATCTGGTTGGTGCCATAGATGTTTAAGTCTTCCCTCCTCGCTCCCACCTCTGGGATCTGGAAAAGAAATGGTCCCTGACTCCCTAAGAAGACTAGAAAAGGGATATCCCCCCCCCCCCCCCCCCAGTTCTTTCCTGAATGCATGAAGGGTAAGAATCAAGCTGGCTGGAATAAAGACACTATTTAAACACTTTCATCTGGGCACTCCTGAAACTGAAGCCTGTTGCAAGTCAGCCCTGAAGAGGTTGACTGATGGAGGGATGGAGGATGAGGTCTTTCCCCTCCAGCTCGGAGCACGCGTCTGCCACCCTGCTCAGCCGGTGGTTCTGAGGTGAAGTGGCGGGTAAACAGCTCGCAGTCAGGCTTGTGGAAATATTAGCTTTATTCGGTGGGCAAGACTGAAGTTCAAAGCCTCAGCATCAGTTCCAGCCAAAAGCCCCTCGCCTTCCACAGACCCTTGTTGTTTTTTTTTTTTTTTTTGGAGGGGGGTTTGGGCCACACCCGGCAGTGCTCAGGGGTTACTCCTGGCTGTCTGCTCAGAAATAGCTCCTGGCAGGCACGGGGGACCATATGGGACACCGGGATTCGGACCAACCACCTTTGGTCCTGGATCAGCTGCTTGCAAGGCAAACACCGCTGTGCTATCTCTCCGGGCCCAGACCCTTGTTTTTATCCCCCAGAATCAGGTACCACCCAATGGTGGGATCAGATACCACCCAATGGTGGGAGCAGAATCAGGTACTACCCTAGGGTGGGGGCAGAATGCCGGGTCACACCCTAGGGTAGGGCACAATCACCGATCAGGGTAGGGTCAGTAACATAATAATCCCATAAAAATTTACATACACAACAAAGCCAAAAATCCTTTTCTGGGGCCAGAGCCATACTATGCAACTGGTCCCGATTTGATCCCTGGTGCCCACTATGGTCCCCTGAGCCTGCCAGGAGCCATTTCTGAGCCTAGAGCCAGGAGTAACCCCTGAGTGCCACCGGGTGTGACCCCCCCCCCCAAAAAAAAAAAAACAAAAAGAATTTCTAATGAAGGGAGGACAGGTCAGCGGGGATGCCCACCCATTCAGGCAGGAAGGCCGCCTTGGGCTTAAAGACCTTGAGGAATGGGGAGTCGGGTAGGGTGAAGTTGGCCAGATAAACCGTGTCACCGCCGGTCAAGTAGGCGGCCCAGAAGCCGAAGGTGCCGATGGTCATGATGGTGTGGTTGCACTGGGTGAGCAATGCCAGGTCCGGCCCGGGGGACCCTTCCCGGCCGTCCCCCGCGAACACCACGTCGCCCTGGGATGTGTCAATGTTCTGTCGACACCAGGCCATGTCGTTGCTGGCCACCACGAAGACCGGGTTGGGGTGACGGGCTCGGAACCAGTCTAGGGCCTGCTGCAGGTAGCCCCGATCGGCCACTACACCCCGCCAACGCCGTGGCATCACCCGCACATAGTCCCCGCGGCGCACGTGGACACCCACGAAGGTCTCAGGCCGGCCCCCACGCACCCTCAAGGCCCGGAGCTGTGTCTGGGCCGCCTCCCGCAGGTGGCTATGCAAAGTGAATTCTTGAAGGATCTGTGCCCTGATGTGATGGAAGAAGGTCCAGGAAGAGGTGTAGCCCGAGAACTTGAGCCAAGGCTCCTGCAGGTTCTGGTACTCAGGTGACATCCAGTCGTGCAGCCGCAGGTGGGTCCAGGGCATCTTCTTGTAGGCCTCTGGGTACAGCACGGGCAGGTGGATGCGGAAGATGGGTGCCAGCATCTTGTGCATTTTAGGGGAGATGAAGGCCTGGCGTCCATGCAGCTGAGCCAGGGCGAGCAGGGTGGCATACTGGCCCATCTGGTTCCCCAGGCGACCTAAGGGAATGATGGTCCAAACTCCTGAGCATGTAGTGGAGGGCCCAGGCCCTGAAATGGAGCTGTTGAGGGACCGGCAGATGAGATCCTGGGAGGAGGAGTCCCAAAGTGGGGTGCCCAGGGCCAGCAGCTGGTTCTGCAACCTGGCTAGTTGGCCCCAGAAGATGAAGACGAAGACGATCAGGCCGAAGACCAGGCCCAAGGTCCGAATGCTGATGATATCCATGGGTGAGGGGGCCAGGACAGAGGGTTCAGGTCGAGAAGGGATGAACCGAGGCTCCTAGGAAAGGAGAAAGGAGAGGTTTGGAGCTCAGGGTGTTGGAGAAAAGAAGGACCCTTGGGTTTGGGGGTTCTGAATCTCATGCCCAGCTCTGGAGAGATTCCTAGAAAGGGAGCTGCTTACTTTGCATCTCAAGAATTTCTACTTCAGGGCCCGGAGAGATAGCACAGCGGCGTTTGCCTTGCAAGCAGCCGATCCAGGACCAAAGGTGGTTGGTTCGAATGCCGGTGTCCCATATGGTCCCCCGTGCCTGCCAGGAGCTATTTCTGAGCAGACAGCCAGGAGTAACCCCTGAGCAACGCCGGGTGTGGCCCAAAAACAAAAACAAAAACAAAAACAAAAAGAATTTCTACTTCAAAAACCAAATAAATAAATAAATGGGGGAGGATGGAGAGATAGCATAACGGTAGGGCTTTTGCCTTGCACGCAGCCAATCCAGGACAGATGGTGGTTCGAATCCCGGCATCCCAGATGGTCCCCCATGCCTGCCAGGAGTGATTTCTGAGCACACAGTCAGGAGTCACCCCAAAGCGCCGCCGGGTGTGACCCAAAATCCAAAAAAATAAAATTAAATTAAAATAATAATCTTGCTCTTTTCTGCTGAGCCAGCCTACAGACACCAAGGACTGTAATCTCTCTAGGACCCACACCCGGTAAGATGTCCCCGCCCAATGAAGGTGGGGCCAATTCCTGCCGTGTGATTGGGAACCCAGAGACTTATAAAGAACAGCGGCCATGCTCTCTGCCTCTTTTCTGCTGAGCCAGCCTACAGACACCAAGGACTGTAATCTCTCCAGGACCCACACCCGAAAAGCTCTGCAGCACAGCATACCTTGTAACCCCTGAATTCCATTTCTGCACAATGTAAGAAGCAATCTACAGCCATACCAATGGAGTAATTTTGCAGTACACACCCATATTTACAGAAATCAAGATGGCTCCTCTAATAATCTAAAAATTAGGAAACAGCTAGCTCTTGCCAGGTATAGGGTTTGGGGAGGCCCCATACCGGGGCCCTTATCCCTAGCCTGAGGTATGCTGGGAGGCTTGGCAGGCCCCCAGCAGTCCTTGTCTTTTTCCCTTGACTCCAGGCCTTCCCTGGGTGCCAGCTCAGATGGCCAGAAGTGGGTTCAGGTGGACTCTTAGTGGTCCTCAGGTTCCTTCCCTCCCTCCGTACTCCAGGGGGGAGGTGCATGGGGAAGAGGGCGGACAGACATCTGGCTTCCGGTTTCCTCCTTGATTCTGGAGACCAGCTCTTGCCAGGTATAGAGTTTTTCTCCCCTAGACTTCAGTCCTTCCCTGGGTGCTGGTCTAGGTGGACTCTATAGGGGTCAACAGGCTTCCTCCCTATCTCTCCCTACACTAATGTGAATGCGCTCTAGTTCTAGCACTGATTTATGTTGGGACAGTCAGTGGAAATTTTTTCTCCTTGTTTTCATATTGATAGTATTGTATGCATATATTCTATATATCCATAATATCCATCTTGTATTGTGACCTTGATACTGCCCTACAAAACTCATTTCTAATATTTTACTGCCTCAGTCCCAACCCTTACTTTCCCATCTTCCCATGTAGGTGCAGCTAATGACATAAAGCTCACTACTTAGAGTGATAAGTGCAGTTAGAGAAATAACTACACTGAAAACTATCATAACAATGTGAATGAATGAGGGAAAAAGAAAGCCTGTCTCGAGTACAGGTGTGGGTGGGGTGGGGAGTAGGTAGATCTGGGAAATTGGTAATGAGAATCCTGCACTGGTGAAGCGGGGTTTCTTTACATGACTGTTATCATACAACTACAATTATATTTGTAATCACGGTGTTTAAATAAAGATAATTAAAAAAATAATAATCTCTACTTACCTCGGTGTAGTCTCTGTATCAGGATGACTTGGTTGGGCACAAAGGCACCAGTGCTCAGAGGATCTAAATTCTCAGGGGAGTCAGAGTTGGCCAGGGTGGGGTCAGTGTTGAGAAGTTAGGGGGTCCTGAAGGTGAAGGACAGAAGTGTCATGTCACCCCATCAAAATGGGGAGAAGAAATGAACAGACACTTTGTGAAAGAAGAAAGGCAAATGGCCAAAGGCACATAAAAATATGCTCAACATCATTAATCATCAGGGAGATGCAAATCAAAACTACTATGAGGTACCTCCTCACGCCACTGAGATTGGCACACATCATAAAGAAGGAAAACAAGGGGCCGGGCGGTGGCGCTGGAGGTAAGGTGCCTGCCTTGCCTGCGCTAGCCTAGGACGGACCGAGGTTCGATCCCCCGGCATCCCATATGGTCCCCCAAGAAGCCAGGAGCAACTTCTGAGTGCATAGCCAGGAGTAACCCCTGAGCCTCACAGGGTGTGGCCCAAAAACCAAAAAAAAAAAAAAAAAAGAAGGAAAACAAGCAGTGCTGGCAGGGATATGGAGAGAAAGGAACTCTTTTTCACTGATGGTGGGAATGCCGTCTAGTCCAACCTTTATGGAAAGCCATATGGAGATTCCTTCACAAACTGGAAATTGAGCTCCCATATGATCCAGCTATACCACTTCTAGAAATATACCCAAGGAACACAAAAATACAATACAAAAATCCCTTCCTTACACCTATATTCATTGCAGAGCTATTTACAATAGCCAGACTGGAAACAATCAAGATGCCCTTCAACAGATGAGTGGCTAAAGAAACCGTGGAACATATACACAATGGAATACTATGCAGCCATCAGGAGAGATGAAGTCATGAAATTTTCCTATACATGGATGTACGTGGAATCTATTGTGCTGAGTGAAGTAAGTCAGAGGGAGAGAGAAAGACGCAGAATGGTTTCACTCATCTATGGGTTTTAAGAAAAATGAAAGACATTTTTAACAGTATCTCAGAGACAAGAGAGATGAGGACTGGTAGGTGCAGCTCATGACATGAAGCTCACCACATAGAGTGATGAGTGCAGATAGATAAATAACTACACTGAAAACTATCATAACAATATGAATGAATGAGGGAAGTAGAAAGCCTGTCTCGAGTACAGGTGTGAGTGGGGTGGGGAGGAGGGAGATCTGGGAAACTGGTGGTGGGAATGTTGCACTGGTGAAGGGGGGTGTTCTTTACATAACTGTAATCATACAACTATAATCATATTTGTAATCACAGTGTTTAAATAAAGATAATTTAAAAAAAAAAAAGAAGTGTCATGCCAGGGGACCGGAGAGATAGCACAGCGGTAAGGCGTTTGCCTTAGATGCAGAAGGACAGTGGTTTGAATCCCGGCATCCATCCCATGTGGTCCCCAGAGCCTGCCAGGAGTGATTTCTGAGCATAGATCCAGGGGGAACCCCTGAGTGCTGCCAGGTGTGACCCCAAAAAACAAAAGACAAAAAACAGAAGTGTCATGCCAGATATTTCCCAAGGCTGACACACACAGTTAGGTCCCTGGAAACTGGGGAGTCCAGGCTAATGCACCCCCTTCCTCTCCCCTCTTTTTGCCCTGATTGACTGCTGGGAGTTTGGGGAGGGAAGAGGTGATTGGGTGTGGCCCCCAGAAAGTGTCTCTGCCTTTGTTTTCCTGGACTAGATGGATGAGTCATTTGTCTGCAACCCACCCCTTATCTGGCTGCTCCCATGCCCCGGGGTGAGAGCTAATTCTTTCCCACACCCAAAATCTGGGTTCCCACCCTGTACCCACTTGTTAGTCAAGTTTGTGCACTCCCATGTCAGACTGGGTTACTGACATCCCCCAGAGCTCAGAACCCCTTTCTGTGATAACCCAACAGGTTTGCCCCTTGTTGGTACTGGAGGGTGGGTGGCAGGTGGGACCTCCTCCCTCCCAAGGAGGGCCTCAGCCTAAAATGGGCCACTGGCTCCTCTCCCGAGTCCCCCCGAAATAACCTCCATTCTGTCCCTGTCCTCCAGCTGGGAGGAATTCTAAGTTGGTGTCACTTGGAGAACGTATCTTCCCTGGTCTTTCTTGGACCTGAGCCCTTTTTCCCCCCGCTCCCAGGACAGACCTGCCCCAGCTTATTCCCCCAAACTCCCTGCACCTTGACTGAGCAATGATAGGACAGGGTGTGAGGGCTGGGCCTGCTTACTGAGGTGTCCTGGCAAGTTTAGGGCTTGTTCTTTTCAAGAGCTGAATTTCGTTTTGTTAGTTTTGAGCCCTGGCAGTGCTCAAGGGTTACTCCTGACTCCGCACTCCAGAATCACACCTGTGGGAATTGGGGGACCCTTTGAGATGTCGAGGATCAAATCTGGGTCAGTCACGTACATGAGGAGGATCCTTCCTTGCTATTCCCTTCCTCTGGCTGCCCCAGACACACTATTGATGTAGCTGAATACCTCCTGATAGTCAATTATTATTTATTTTTTTAATTTTTAATTTTTGTGTGTTTCTTTTATTTGGGTGGGGGGACAGCCACATTGAGGTATGCCCAGGACTTACTCCTGAGGGATTCTGGTAGCCAGATGGGGATGTCAAGATGGAAGCTATTTTGAACTGCCAGGCTTCCAGCTCTTGAAGGATCTCTTTCCTTCCTGAGAGCCAGGATGCCATGCCAAAAGCCTTTTTTAACCAGACCTAGGAGGAGTTTGGGAGCTTGGGTCACCCTAGCACCCTTCCACCTCCTTCCTCTGGAACTCCAGAGCTACCCCTGGGCCACACACCTGGGGAACCAGTGAGGTGGGTCCCAACGAGGAACTTAAAGGTTACCCCAGGCTTTCATTATTTCCCACCCAGATCCGGAGGGAGGGTTTGGGTGAGGGCTTTGAACTTCAGGGCTTTCAGCTCTTGAAGAATCTCTTTCCTTCCTGGGAGCTGGGAGTGTTTGTCAACATAGGGAATGGCAGCACAAGAGGTGCTGGCTTCAGGAAGTCGCAGGCAACCTTCCTTACTCCCCTGTCCACAAATAGACACATATTTGGATATCATTGGGTTTAATCTGTTTGTCATATTCAGAACACTGCCCAGAAGCTCACTTTATTCCTTTACTCCCTTGCTCCCATCTCCTATTACCCCACATTTAATCATTTTTACCCTCAGTTCTTGGAGCCCCATGAAGCACATTATTATCCTCACCCAAGCTAGTGGTCAACCAGCTACCAAAATGAGAAAATAGACTCTCAGGCTGAGAAGAAACCAGTACTCTGTTCCTACTTATTTACTCTCAGCAGCCTCCTGTCCTTCTCCTTCCTTCACTGTGTAACTGTGGTTGCTACCATACTAGATTTCTGATTAGTTCCCACTCAAAGGCATTTCCCCATATAGAACTGCTGGGAGTTATTTTGCAGACTCCAGAAGGCCAAATCACAGAGCTCCCCAAAGGCACCAATAATACATTGTGGCCTTGTTCTTCTTTTGCATAGGCGCATTAAAATGGTAAAATACTATATATGCAAAACAAGTTCTTATCTAACAGAGATAGGAACACAAATGTTGGAATGCAGTTAGGCCTTATACCCTGAATACTGGCATAATGACTTGGCTCAGGCCTCCCATGAATGGGCATTGCCCATACACCCCTGAACCATTGACCATCTATGGAAACAACCACAATTGTCTACATCACCAGGCGGCAAACCTCTACCAGGGGAGACCCTGCCACTACCCTGCCATTGACTTTACTCCTAGGAGTGTTCACTTGACACCCAGATGATTCAACGACAGCAGCAACTTGCTTGCAGGGCAGGAAGCTCCGCATCTGATGGTGAAGTGAAACTGGAGGACGCTCCACATCCTGACTTCGATGAAACACAGAAACCACACAGAAACCAGAATCCTTCTGGCACAGAAACCAGAATCTTCAATGACAGAAACCGGATAACAACAGCTAATGTAAAAGAAAATTCCCCGGGCCCGGAGAGATAGCACAGCGGTGTTTGCCTTGCAAGCAGCCAATCCAGAACCTAAGGTGGTTGGTTCGAATCCCGGTGTCCCATATGGTCCCCCGTGCCTGCCAGGAGCGATTTCTGAGCAGACAGCCAGGAATAACCCCTGAGCAATGCCGGGTGTGGCCCAAAAACCAAAAAAAAAAAAAAAAAAAAAAAAAAGAAAATTCCCCGTGACCACAGAGAATGAATCGGGGGTTGGACAACCTAGTATGCCTGGTGCCCAGTCGGTCTTATCTTCAGGGATAAGGTCTCTTTGTACTTAGGACAAGGCTTTTTTTTTTTTTTCCATTTTATCCATATTATGCTGGGCCTATGCAAACAACAATTGGCACTCTCACACCGTAATTGCTGTATTTTTTTTTAACTTTTATCCTTTTTTTTTTTTAAAGAAGTTTATTGGGCTGGAAAAATAGTCAAGTGGTGAGGACACTTGCCTTGCCTGTGGCAGACCCTGGTTCGATCCCCAGCATCCCATATGGTCCCCTGAGCACCACCAGGAGTAATTCCTGAGCTCAGAGCCAGAATAACTCCTAAGCTCTTCCAGGTATAGCCAAAAAACAAAAACAAAAACAAAGAATTTACTAAACTTTCTGCTGGTGCTTCAATGAATTCATTGTGAGTCAATAGTTTTCTTTAGGGGAGTCACACCCGGCAACGCTCAGGGGTTACTCCTGGTTCTATGCTCAGAAATTGCTCCTGGCAGGCTTGGGGAACCATATGGGATGCCAGCGTCTTTTTGCATGCAAGACAAACTCTTTACCTTCATGCTATCTCTCCGGCCCCAAGTCAATAGTTTTCAAAAATATTCTTTCTTTTCTCTTCATTCCCTAGTTTTTCTTTAAATTTGTTTGTTTGTTTTTTTGTTTGTTTGTTTGTTTTTGGGCCACACCCGGTGGCTCTTAGGGTTTACTCCTGGCTATCTGCTCAAAAATAGCTCCTGGTAGGCACAGGGGACCATATGGAACGCCAGGATTCGAACCAACCACTTTAAGTCCTGGATCAGCTGCTTGCAAGGCAAACACCACTGTGCTATCTCTCCTGCCCCTCTTTCAATTTTCTATTGTTTTTTTAAAACATGTTGCTTTTGGTCTTCCTAAAAATGTATTTTTATCAGTTATGTCAACTATGTAATGCTTTGTCTTTAAATAAATTAATTTAAAAAAAGATGGAAGCTGTGTCCTCCTGTGTATGCTGTTCTCTCTCTCTCTCTCTCTCTCTCTCCCCCCCCCCCTGGTTTTTGGGCCACACCTAGTGGTGCTCAGGGGTTACTCCTGATTCTGCACTCAGAAATTGCTCCTGGCGGGTTCGGGAACCATATGGAATGCCGAGGATCGAACCCGGGTCAGTCCTGGGTTGGCTGTGTGCAAGGCAATCGCCCTACCATTGTGCTATCTCTCTGGCCCCTCTCTTTCTCCCTGGCTTGTTCACTCGCTCCAGCCCCTTCTATTTTTTTTTTTGGTTTTTGGGCCACACCCGGCGGTGCTCAGGGGTTCCTCCTGGCTGTCTGCTCAGAAATAGCTCCTGGCAGGCACGGGGGACCCTATGGGACACCGGGATTCGAACCAACCACCTTCGGTCCTGGATCGGCTGCTTGCAAGGCAAACGCCGCTGTGCTATCTCTCCGGGCCCTATTTTTTAGTTTTTGGGCCACACTCAGTGGTGCTCTGAGGTTACTCCTGGCTCTGCACTCAAAAATCACTCCTGGCAGGCTTGGGGGACCCTCTGGGATGCTGGGGATTGAACCTGAGTCAGCCACATGCAAGGCAAACGCCACCCAACTCTACTATCATTCTGACCACCCCCATCTTCTATTTTTAAAATCCCACTCAAAAGGTGCTCGGGTGCTGCTCCCAGAACAGTGCTCCGAAGTCACTCCCTACACATCTCTAGCACTCTGTGGGGTCAGGTATGAACCCCAGGCCTCTAGCCTTCGGGCTCGCTCGGCCTGAATCAAGGACTTTTATCCCTGAATAGGAATTGGTGGTAAGACACCGCCACCACCACCACCCCAAAAAGGGAGAATTCAGGAAGGACTCAGAAATGATCTGTTCAGCGGGGGACGCATTTGCCCCCTAGGTATGACCTGGGTTGGATCCCCAGTACCCCCACATGGTTTCCAGAACCCACCAGGAGGAAGCCTTGGTGTGGGCCCCGAACACAACCAAGCAAACACAAAGATGGGCTCTGTCAGTCTGGAAGGGAGCCACAGCACCCCCAAAACCTAAACTCAGACCCAGGAACCAGCCCCCAGACCTTGCCCTCGCTTCCTCCACCCTGGCAGGTCCCCAGCAGGCTGGACCCCCGTTGCATCACCGTCTGGCTGACCCGGCCACAGCCACGGTGGAATCGCCTTCTCTGCCAACTGGGTCAGATGGCACAGGTCGGCCGGGGAGGTGACGGGCGGGTCCCACAGATATAAACTGGGGCGTCGGGCATCTCCCTGGAGGCCAGCACCTGTCAGCCAGCGTCCAGGGAGGCTCCAGGACTGCAGGACCCTCTCTCTGCTCCCCCAGGCCCAGCTGTGCACAGACCCCGGGACCCCTCTCTCTGCCTCGGTGCATCCCAATCCACCCGGCTCTGCACGACCCTCAGCTTGAACTCGGCACCCGAAGAGCTCTTCATGGTCGGAGGCCAGGCGGGCTGGGCGCGGTGGGGTCACTGGGTGGCCCTGTTGCTGGGCCTACTGGGCACCTGCGGGGCGCGCCCCCTGCCCGACTCCAGCCCCCTGCTGCAATTTGGGGGCCAAGTGCGCCAGCGGTACCTGTACACGGATGATGCTCAGAGGACAGAGACACACCTGGAGATCCGTGCTGATGGCTCCGTGGGGGGTGCGGCCAGCCGGACCCCAGAAAGTAAGTGTGCGCTTGGCCCTGTCTGAGGGAGGAGGCTGGGGGGCTGAATCATGGATCTCGGGGCTGAGGGAAGAGATTTTGGGTTACTGGATCCTGCATCTGAGGGAGGAGATTGGAGGCTGGAAGCCAGGTCTGAGAGAGGGGGCTAGGACCCCAATTCTCCATCTGAAGGAGGAGGCTGGGGACTGGACTCTTGGGCTATGGATGGCCTCTCTGTAGGGGTCCTGGTCACTAATCCCCTCTGCCCCCCCCCCCCCAGGTCTCTTGGAGCTCAAGGCCCTGAAGCCAGGTGTGATTCGAATATTGGGTATCAGGACATCCCGCTTCCTGTGCCAGAGGCCAGATGGGGCCCTGTACGGATCGGTGAGTAATGGGGACATCCCACTTCCTGCTTTCTCTGTCTGGCCCAGCCCAGGCTTGGGTCTGCCCTGGGTCACCCTGATCTTGGCTCACAGCTAGGGTCTGCGAGAGAAACTGGGGTTCAGGTCCTAATTCAGGGGTCTCAGGCCTGGAAATGGTCCTTGTCTGTTTGGGGTCTCACCCGGTAGTTCTCAGGGCTGGTTCATGATTCTGGGCTCAGGGATCACTGCTGGAGAGACTTAGGGACCCTGTGGGGTGCTGGGGATCAAACCCGAGTCAGCTATGTACAAGACAAGGTACTACCCATGTATTGTCTCTTG
Source organism: Suncus etruscus (assembly GCF_024139225.1). Classification (NCBI taxonomy): domain Eukaryota; kingdom Metazoa; phylum Chordata; class Mammalia; order Eulipotyphla; family Soricidae; genus Suncus; species Suncus etruscus. The sequence continues at coordinate 92,265,347 of NC_064861.1, forward strand.
GCCCATCCTGAGATTTTTGTCACCTGGTGGCCCCACACTAGCTTCTCCGGGCCTGGGGAGTACCCCAAGTCGTACCTGGACAACTTGACCAGCTGAGATGTTAGACTCCTCCTGATTACAGTGCTCCTCTCTGAGTAGTGAACACAGAAGGAGAAGCCTGCTTTAGGCATGCACCCAGAATCTTTGTTTCTGGTGGGGCCTGGCCCCTGGATCTGAGGGAGGAGACTAGCCCAGAGTCTGATCTCCCTGTCTCTGATCTCTGCTCCTGTCCCCTCAGCTCCACTTCGATGCCCAGGCCTGCAGCTTCCGTGAGCTGCTTCTCCAGGACGGATACAACATTTACCGGTCGGAGGCCTGGGGCCTTCCACTCCGCCTGCTGCCATCCCCCAGCTCCCCGGGATCCCCGGAACCAGCCTGGCAGGGTGCTGCCCGCTTCCTGCCGCTGCCAGGCCTGCCGTCAGCTTCCCTGGAGTCCCCCGAAACCCTAGGCCCTGCACCCCCAAATGTGGGCTCCTCGGATCCCCTGAGCATGGTGGGGTCTCCTCAGGGCCAAAGCCCCAGCTATACGTCCTGAGCACAGGCGCTTTTGGGCTCTGGGATGTGGGATTATTTATTGCTTATTTATCTTATTTATTTTATTATTTTTTCTTACTGGAGATAATAAAGTGTCAGATGAAAGATCTGTGTGTGTCTGAGTCAGGAGGTGTCTTCTGCTTTCACTCCCCTCGTGAACTCTGAACCCCCAAACCCCCATCATGGAAAGCCTGTGGGAAGGGCCTGGCCAGGCCTTACTGTGCCTCTCAGATCTGTATTGGGGGACTCTCAACCATTGAGTTCTATACTAGCTCTCCCCACTCACCAGACTCAACTTGTTCCCTTCTCTCCTCATGTAAGCGTTATGGAACCTCTTTCCTAGGGGTACCCCAAGAGCACAGGAACTTAAAAAAAAAGTAACACATGGGGCCCAGAGCCATAGCATAACAGGGAGGGCATTTTATCTCACACACAGCAAATCCAGGTTTGATATCTGGTATCCCATATGCTCCCCGGAGCCTGCCAGGAGTGATTTCTGAGCGCAGAGCGAGGAGTAACCCCCTGAGCATTGCTCGGTGTGACCCACACACACATAAACATTTTTAAAACTTTTTTTGGTTTTAGGGGCCTAGACTCTTGGTGGTACTACCTTGAGATCTACGCCTGGCTCTGTGTTCAGGAGTCATGCCTGGTGGTGCCCAAGTGATTTGATGTGTTTGCCAAATTAGCTGCATAAAAGGAAACAGCCTGAACCCCAAATTATCCAGCCCGAAGACTGTGGACCATATGGCAGCCCCTGGAAAGGCGTTTGGAGCCCCTCTCCCACCGCCATCCCGGGGCCTTACGTGGCAGTGCAGTGCTCAGGGGACTCTGCAGATCAGAAGGATTGAGCTCAGCTGAATCCCTGCCGGCTTCGATATGGCTCTGCCCTGCAGCAACCTTAATTTTTGCTTTTGGTCCACACCCAGCAACGCGCAGGGGTGACTCCTGGCTCTGTGTTCAGAATCACTCCTGGCGGTGCTTGGGGGACCCTATGGGGTGCCAAGATCGAACCCAGGTCAGCTGCATGCAAAGCAAATGCCCTCCCCACTGTGCGATAGCTCCAGTGGCATGAAAATCTTGCTTGTCCTTTTCTTCCTGGGAACTTGAGCTGTCTGTCGCCTTCCTGTTGGACTTCCCTTTATGCCCTTCACAAATTGCCATGGGAGTGGTTTGGTGGTTTGGTACTGTCAGGTTTGCCCCAGACCTGCAGGGCGTTGATTTTAGGATCCCTTCAGCCCCAGCAGACTACCTCTGCACATGAAGGATAGAATCTCCAATTCCCCCGTCTTGAGCAAGGGGTGACCCTGGGTATTGTCGTTTGCAGGAAATGGAAAGTCTGTCCTAGGCCAGTTAGCATTGTTTATCCAAGTGGGAGAGAATTTCAGGAGGATTTGAAAGAAGGAACAAGGAAGCAAGACAGTTTATCTAGGAAAGATAAGAAGGGAGAGAGAGGGGCTGGAGAGATAGCACGGAGGTAGGGCGCTTGCCTTGCATGCAGAAGGGCAGTGGTTCGAATCCTGCATCCCATATGGTCCCCCAAGCCTGCCAGGAGCGATTTCTGAATGTAGAGCCAGGAGTAACCCCTGAATGATGCTGGGTGTGACCCAAAAACAAACAAACAAAAAAAGCAATTTTGGGGTGGGGGTGGGAGGAAGGAAAACTGGGGATATTGGTGGCAGAAATGTGCCCTGGTGAAGAGATGGGTTGGAAGATTGTGTGACTGAAACTTAGTCAACAACAAATTGATGAGAGAGAGAGAGAGTGATAGCACAGCAGTAAGGGCAATTGCCTTGCATGAGGTCCATCTGGGTTTGATCCCCAGCGTCCCATATGCTCCCCAGTCTTCCAGGAGTGATTTCTGAGCACAGAGCCAGGAGCAACACCTGGTGTAACTCAAAAACCAAAACAAAACAAACAAATAAACAAACAAACAAAATAGAATCTTAACTCGGGACTTTCAGGTCCCTTGCCTTTCTTTCCCTCAAGGAAGAATTTCCAGAGTAGAAATTTTTTGTAGGGGCCGGAGAGATAGCATGGAGGTAAGGTATTTGCCTTTCATGCAGGAGGTCATCGGTTCGAATCCCAGTGTCCCATATGGTCCCCCGTGCCTGCCAGGAGCAATTTCTGAGCCTGGAGCCAGGAATAACTCCTGAGCACTGCCGGGTGTGACCCAAAAACCACAAAAAAAAAAAAAAAAAAAAAAGAAATTTTTTGTAAAGTATAACAAGGTTATTGGGGAAAAGAAAGGGAGGGTGAGGAGTCATAGATTTTGTTTTATTTATTTAATTTATTTATTGCCATAATGGTGGTACTCAGAGATCATTCCTGGCTGGCTCAGAAGACCATATGGGGTGCTGGCAATCAAACTTAGGAAGTCCAGACAAAACAAGTGCCCTCTACACTGTACTATTTCTCTAACTCCTAGATAGGCATTTTTTGTTGTTGGGTTTTGTTTGTTTGGTTTTTTGTTTGGTTTTTGTTTTGGTTTTTGAGCCACACCTGGTGTTACTTCTGGCTCTGTGCTTAAAAATCACTCCTGGCTCGGAGGACTATACGGGACACCGGGGGATTGAACCCAGGTCCGTCCTGGGACAGCCATGTGCAAGGCAAATGCCTTATTGCTGCACTACCACTCCGACCCTGTTTATTATTTTTGTCGGTGGTGTTCAGGGGTTCCTCCTGCCTCTGCTCTCAAAGATTATTCCTGGCGGTGCTCAGGGGACCCTATAGGATGCCGTGGATCGAACCCAGATTGGCTGGGTGCAAGGCAAAAAGCCTTTGCCCCACTGCACAATCACTCCAGAACTGCTTGTTTTCTTTGATTAACAATTTTTGAGGAATTATTTTATTGTGTGTAGTTTATTTTTTTATTTTGGTTTTTGGGCCACACCTGGCAGTACTCAGGGGTTACTCCTGGCTCTGAGCTCAGAAATTGCCCCTGGCAGGCTCAGGGGACCAGATGGGATGCGGGGGATAGAACCTGGGTCGACCTTGTGCAAGATCAACCTCCCTGCTGTACTATCGCTCTCTCTCATCAAGTTATTGACTGAGTTACAGTCACACAATCTTCCAACCCATCTCTTCACCAGGGCACATTTCTGCCACCAAGATCCCCAGTTTTCCTTTTCCCACCTTCACCCCAAAATTGCCTATAGGGGCTGGAGAGATAGCACAGCGGTGTTTGCCTTGCAAGCAGCCAATCCAGACCTAAGGTGGTTGGTTCGAATCCTGGCGTCCCATATGGTCCCCCATGTCTACCAGAAGCTATTTCTGAGCAGATAGCCAGGAGTAACCCCTGAGCACTGCCGGGTGTGGCCCCAAAACAAAACAAACAAACAAGCAAACAAAATTGCCTCTATAGCAAATGCAAGGCAAATGCCTTACTGCTGTGCTATCTCTCCGGCCCCTGTGTGTGTAGTTTGTTTAGTTTCATTTATTTGTGTTATTGTTGGTTTGGGGACCATACCTGGCTCTGCTCAGGGCTTATCCTCCTGGTTTGGTGCTCAGACCACACTCTTGACAGAGGGTCATATAGGATGGCAGGGATTCGAACCCAGGTCAGCCCTGTGCAAAGTCAGCTCCCTGCCTTACCCTCTTGGGTCACTTTAATCCATACCTTTAGGGTCAGAGCAGTGGTGGGCAACCTTTTTATTCAACTGAGCCAAATCTCGCCAAAACCACGATTGAAATTTATTTTGAGAGCCACACAGAGTGCGCACTGACAGAGGCTAGGAGCAGAGTCCTGACTCCTGGAGCGGCCGCCCGGCACACTGAAGAGCCAAATTCAAAGTGGAAAGAGCCACATGTGGCTCTCCAGCCGCAGGTTGCCGACCACTGGACCAGAGCAATAGCACAGCGGTAGGGTGTTTGGCTTGCACACGGCGATCCACGATGAACCTGGGTTTGATCCCAGGCATCCTATCTGGTCCCCGGAACCTGTCAGGAGTGATTTCTGAGCGCAGAGCCAGGAGTAACTCCTGAGCGTTGCCACCAGATGTGACCCCAAAACAAAAACAAACAAAGAAAATCCATACCTTTAGGTCTGAGTTTTGATCTGAACTCAATGTCATTTAGGTATAAGGTCCAACAACAGTCCGGTGGGTTGTGGAACAGATCAGACGGATAATGAGGAAATCCTGGCACCAGCAGACTGAAATGTTTGGTTTGGGGAATGATTAATTTCTAATGAACCAACTTTCCCGACCATTCCCTGATAAAAATCTGTTGTTAAAAATAGTAATTTGAAAAATGTTCCAATTTTCAAAAGCCCAAGCACTGGAGCATAGGTCACTGATTTGATTAGGAAGCTTCAAGAGTTTAGCACCTCTGGAGATTCTTAAAGTTCTTAGGAGCTTTGGGACAGAAGAAAAAGCAACAGTTCAAAATAAAAGGCGAAGAGATAGTGCAGCGGTAGGGCATTTGCCTTGCATGCAGCTGACCTGGGACAGACCCAGGTTCGGTCCCCGGCATCCCATCGGGTCCCCCGTGCCTGCCAGGAGCAATTTCTGAGTGCAGAACCAGAAGGAACCCCTGAGCACTGCCAAGTATAGCCCCAAAACAAATAAAAAGCAAACAAAATTTGGGGGGTTTTGGGCCACCCCTGGCAGCAATTCAGGGGTTACTCCTGGCTCTTCATTTAGGGATCACTCCTAGCAGTGTTCGGGAGATCCTATGGAATGTTGAGAATCAAACCCGACTCCACCGCAGGCAAGACAAATGCCCTCTTCACTATATTAGCACTCTGCTGCCCCCCCTCCAAAAGAAACGCAATTTTGATTGTGTTGGCAATAGCATAGTGAAGAGGGTGTTTGCCTTGCATGTGGCTGACCTGGGTTAGATCCCTGGCATCCCATAAGGTCGATCCCTGATCAGTGCTAAGAGTGATTCCTGAGAGCAGAGCCAGGAATAAACCCTGAACATCACCAATGTGGCCCAAAAATGAAGAGAGAGAGAGAGAGAGAGAGAGAGAGAGAGAGAGAGAGAGAGAGAGAGAGAGAGAGAGAGAGAGAGAGAGAGAGAGAGAGAGAGAGAGAGAGAAGTGGGAGACATATGCTGTGGGGGATATACGTTGTGGCTGGCAACATGCATTGCCCCGGATTAATCTTCATTTTTGTTTTTTGTTTTGGGGCCACACCTAGTGGCACTCAGGGTTACTCCTGGTGATGCTCTGGGACCCTATGGGATGCCGGGTATCAAACCCGGGTCAGCTGCGTGCAAGGCAAACACTCTTCCACCATGCTATCACTCTAGCTCTCTTGTAGTCAGTTTTCTTAAAAAACTGTCTTGCTTCACCAGTTTGCTTCCTTCTGATTAATGTTTTCTTGCGAAGAAAAGAAGACAGACCTGAAATGCCTGTACCAAGCTGAGGACTAACTCCCCGTTAGGCAAAGAGCAGTTCTCGCTCCAGCTTCAGTCTGGGGCTCCACAAAAGTCCTGTAGCAGAAATCTCCCATGCCGTGTACAACAAGTGGACTTGGGAGCAATTTGATGGCAGCCCCATGGGGCTGGTGGGACTTGAATGAATGTCCACATACCCTGCAAGAGCTTGAGCAGACGTTGCCAGTCCTTGAGTCCTGCCAGGCATTTCCTTGAGTGCTGGTGGCTATGGTGGTGGAGCAAAAAAGTGGGAGCAGTCTTTCCCCAAGTCTGCCCCCCTTGGCTCTCCACTTTTCTGATACAGCCGATATTCTTGTACATTTGTGATTTACGACATCTTTTCGTTTTGTTCTATTTTGGGCCCTACCTGGCAGCGCTCGGGGCTGACTCTGCACTTGGGGCTCACCCCTGGCAGGACTTGGGGAACCCTAGAAGATGCTGAGGACTGAATCCAGGTCAGCTCTATGCAAGACAAGCAAGCACCCTCCTTGCTGTCCTATCTCTCCTATCCCTGCCTGTTTACACATCTTTGCCAGCTCCTAAAAGGAGGTTCCTTTTGGATTGGGCCTCTTTTCCCTCGCCTCCCTCTAATATTTCCTGTTTCACAAGCTCCTAAGGGAGTGATCCCAGGAAAAAAGCAAAAAGCAAAAGTAAAGAAAGTGGCTTCCTGCTTGTCAATCTCAATCACCATCTGGATTAATATTTGATTTGGTCACCGCGTGACAAGGAAAACTCGTCCCATGTGCCACTTTGTCAGAGCATTGGTCAAAGTTGACTCTGAATGGCAGCGTGTCCCTTCTGGTCAGCCACGAGGACAATGCCACTTCTGTGCCCATATCTTGGAGTGAGGTTTGGCCCCGACTGAAATCAAGAGGAAAAAAAAAAAACAACAAAAAACTACGAGACTGGAGCAAAGGGCACCAGATCCCAGGCTAAGTAATACTGCCTGGGGTCTGGGAAGAAAGGACAGCAGGAGGAGGGTGCCTGTCTTGCACAGGACAGACCCTGGTTCGATCCCCAGCACACACACCCCCCAAGCCCAGGAATGATCCCTGAGCACAAAGCAGAAATAAAGCATGAGCACTGCCAGGTGTGCCCTGCCCCAAACCAAAACATACCAATAAACAAAGACTACTCAGGATATTGCCAAGGTGTTCAGATAATGGGGTTCAGGGAGCTGGCGCTAAGGCTGCAAGTGTATGTAAGCTTTGCATGGTGAGGGTCGAGGTTCGACCCTTGGCACTGTGTGCTTTTCCCCTCAATACTGCCAGGAGCGAACCCCAAACAACTCCCAAACAAAAGGCCTCCAAATGGCCTGACTGATGAAAGAGAGAGAGGAAGTTAGAGATTGTGGGGTTTGGGGGATTTAGGAGCAGAAAAAGAGCATGAGGGGTGACATTGCTAGGATGAAACTGAGCTGTGATGTCATGTATGACAGTGAGTGAGATGGTGGAGCGCCAGATGAGAATTATTCGAAGATTGGTTTTGCTTTCCTTTGTGAGGGTGAAAGGACTGGAGAGCTGGTCAGTGACACCAAGACTCGAAGTTCATGCAAAAGCAAGGGGTTTATTGTTGAAGCATATATGCCTGAGCAGAGCCAGCAGAGCCATAGGGCTAGAGGCTGAGAGCCCCGATCCCAAATCCAGCAGTTCTTTTATAACCCTCCAGTACAATGGAAAATTTACAGAACACAGCATGATGGTTGATTTCAGGAAGTTTAGTGACTTTTACATTTCAGGGAACCTTTGGAGCATTTGTCACAGACACAATAACAGGTTAACAGGTTGTAGAGCTTCGGTGAATTTTCAGTTGCGGTCTCCTGAACCTTTTGGGGGCTTTCTGGGCATATGCAGAGACTTTGTAAACTTTTTAATTCGTTCATGTCCCTTTTCATCCCCCCTTTTCTCTAATGTCAGTCTCTAATCCTAGAGACTAGATTCCGCTGCCTGGTATGCCCTGGAAACCGTGTACCGAGAGTTTTACCTGACCAATAGGGAGGTGAGTTCGTCCTGCAGTTTGGATATAGCAAATTTTAAGGTTTTTTGACAGCAGCCTTTAACTGGACTAACTTCATGTCTCCTTGTACCAGAGCAGCTGTTCCTGTTCCAATTCCAGCAGCTACCCCCATCCCTAGGATGACTGCCAGGGTGAGGGAAACTGGTTCTCGAGGGTACCGGGTAGAGCAGCTATTAAACCTTGCCTTAAAGGAATCAGAATCATAATATAGCATTCTGGGTGCACCTGAACTAGCACGTAATATTGGGAGGCCAGATTAAAAACTTCAAGGGCGGGCCCGGAGAGATAGCACAGCGGTGTTTACCTTGCAAGCAGCCGATCCAGGACCAAAGGTGGTTGGTTCAAATCCCGGTGTCCCATAGGGTCCCCCATGCCTGCCAGGAGCTATTTCTGAGCAGACAGCCAGGAGTAACCCCTGAGCACTGCCGGCTGTGGGCCAAAAAAAAAAAAAAAAAAAAAAAAAAAACTTCAAGGGCAATGCAAGGTGTTCCTTTTTATGCCCCCCCCCCCAGACTGCTTTCCAAGAAGAGTGATTTACACAAATCTGGTTATTATGATCCAGTCCCAACTGGAAGTTAGCTTCCAGTATGCCTGACCGGTGGTTTCACAGTCCCATGTGTCCTTTGATACATTAGGTAATCTTCATTTTGCCCCGGTCCAGGAAGTTGAGTCAGATGGATATGCAGGGGGGAGTCCTTTCAGGTCACCAGATAATTCCTCCAGGCCACTGACCACCCGGGCTGTGAGCTTCTGAGAAGTATCTGAAAAAGACTTATGAAGAGGTTCCCAGGGGGGTTCTCACTGTTCTATATTTAAGAGAACCATCTCTTACTCCTGGTGTGTAACAATTAATGATAACACAAGTTAAACAGAAATCAAAGCATCATAGCATTATTAACAAACAGCTCTGAATTACTTTTAGTTAGACTAATGCTTGCATTTACAATTTATGATCTGTTTGGCCCGGAGAGATAGCACAGCGGCGTTTGCCTTGCAAGCAGCCGACCAGGACCAAAGGTGGTTGGTTCGAATCCCGGTGTCCCATATGGTCCCCTGTGCCTGCCAGGAGCTATTTCTGAGCAGACAGCCAGGAGTAACCCCTGAGCACCGCCGGGTGTGGCCCAAAAACCAACCAAAAAAAAAAAAAAAGGAAGAAAGAAATTCTGGGGGCCCGGAGAGATAGCACAGCGGCGTTTGCCTTGCAAGCAGCCGATCCAGGACCAAAGGTGGTTGGTTCGAATCCCGGTGTCCTATATGGTCCACCGTGCCTGCCAGGAGCTATTTCTGAGCAGACAGCCAGGAGTAACCCCTGAGCATTGACGGGTAAGGCCCAAAAAACAAACAAACAAAAAACAAACAAACAAAAAACAATTTATGATTTGTTCTAGTACAATTAATGAGGATGCTTTCACACATAGATTACTTTACTTTAATTATAAAACTTATTTTTCTCTCCACCTCCACCCTGTACCTTGCCAGATATTTGAAAAATTTTTTGGCTCTTTCCTTTGTACAAACACAATACTACTGGAGAAATCTCCATCTGGGGCACCTCCATTTCTCACAGAGAATTTCTGAGAATAGGGTGGGGACACAGCAGGTTTGTCACATCAAGTCACTTAGGCTAGGCTGATGTAAGAACGAATTGGTTAGTTCAGCATGATGATTTCGCAGATGGCTGTTGTCTTCTGACCCTCTGCAGGATCTAGAGGTAGCCTGTTCCACTCCTCTTCAGGTTTGGAAGAGACTCTGACCTCGAATCCTCTTTTCTTGAGACTGAGGGTGGAAGGTAAGAGAGGCCGTGGCCAGTTAGTGCAGGTCCAGAAACTCCTAGAAAATCTTCAATTTTCTTTTTCAGACCATTCATCTTGGTGTCTTCCTGGTTTTGTTAGCCAGATGCCTAAGGGTGCCTGCTTGTCACACCATCTCAAGCCTGATTATTTCCCTGAAAGAGGACTCTGGGGTCCCCTTACTAATTAAGATTTTCTGTTTGCATGGGGATGACTCCTCATGCAGAGAGGAAATTTACCTGTTTGTATTTCCTGCAAAGCAAACTGATGCCCTGACATAAAAATGGTACTAAAAGGTGATAAGGAGGAGAGAAAAAACAAATGTTACTTAATGTTTTTTTTTTTTTTTTGGGTCACACCCGGCGGTGCTCAGGGGTTACTCCTGGCTGTCTGCTCAGAAATAGCTCCTGGCAGGCACGGGGGACCCTATGGGACACCGGGATTCGAACCAACCACCTTTGGTCCTGGATCGGCTGCTTGCAAGGCAAACGCCCCTGTGCTATCTCTCTGGGCCCAAATGTTACTTAATTTTGCACAGAAAATGCTACACCTGATTATTGTCTAGAGGCTTTTACAATAAGATTTCCCATAATTTTAATTCTTTAAACCATGACTATATTCACAAAGCTCCTTGTGATACACTTATTAATACCCTTGGCAGCAAATAATAAAAAAAATTGCAAAAGCATTTTAATCATGCTTAATTTTACATACAGAGAGTAGAAGTTTTCTTATTCTTCTGGCCTCAGTTTAAAGCAGAAAACATATTAGATACCAGCAATTTATATTGCACAAATTATACAAAATTTTCTGGCAGACTTTAAACTTCTAAAACAATTTACAATAACAATCACTATTTTTTTAAAACACCTTTAAACAACCTCAGTGTTTTTCTTAAATTCTTGATTATTTCCTTTTAAAACCTTTATGTAATTTTTAAGTGTTACCTTATTATTATTCCATTTTCACCAAATAACATATGAACACTATAACACGGTTTAAAACACTCAAACTTCTTTTACACCAAACATTGGCTAATTCCTGAGTTAGAGGCATTTTAATTATTATTATTATTAATATTATTATTATTATTCAACTTAACCTGACAGTTTCTTTCTTAGTCCACCTTCTTAGTCCCTTTTACACATTCTCAAATCCTCTGCATTCACCCACTTCCCCGTTTCCTTCTAAATTCACTCTACAAATTTCCTTCAGTCTTACCAACTGGCTGCTCTTTCTCAGAGTTTTATTCTCTTTCCCCAATATTAAATTTATATCTTTTCATTTTTCATAACCACATATCCTCCTACATAAATAATACTTGACAAGACTTTTAAATACATTTTTAAAAGCTATGATTTCCTATTGTACTTATATGTATCTCATGTTAAAATTTCTATATACCAGATTGACAACATTTTTAGACCAAAGCAAAACATAAATTTTCTTAAAAATATTTTAAATTGGGCCCGGAGAGATAGCACAGCGGTGTTTGCCTTGCAAGCAGCCGATCCAGGACCAAAGGTGGTTGGTTCGAATCCCGGTGTCCCATATGGTCCCCTGTGCCTGCCAGGAGCTATTTCTGAGCAGACAGCCAGGAGTAACCCCTGAGCACTGCCGGGTGTGGCCCAAAAGCCAAAAAAAAAAAAAAATTTAAATTTACAATCTAGAGGAGTTATAGTTCTTAAAGTCTGATCTTTTCTTTTCTTTTTTTTTCTTTTTGGTTTTTGGGCCACACCCTGTGACGCTCAGGGGTTACTCCTGGCTATGCGCTCAGAAGTTGCTCCTGGCTTCTTGGGGGACCATATGGGACGCCGGGGGATCGAACCGCGGTCCGGTCCGTCCTAGGCTAGCGCAGGCAAGGCAGGCATCTTACCTCCAGCGCCACCGCCCGGCCCCAAGTCTGATCTTTTCACTCAATTTTAATTACTTTACTTTTCTGAACAACTTAGAACATTATCCAAAATGGTCATTTTTCTTTAACTATTTCAGACATAGCATTTTGCAGTTTTTAAAATTTTATCTTACAATCTCTTACTGCTCTAGAACTTATCATAGGTCCAAATGAGTTTACTACAAATATACCCTGTTTATTAATCAAAATGCCAAATTTATGACAGTGTCCAGACATATTATATCTTAAATTTCAATTACCGGGGCCGGAGAGATAGCATGGAGGTAAGGCGTTTGCCTTTCATGCAGGAGGTCATCGGTTTGAATCCCGGCGCCCCATATGGTCCCCCGTGCCTGCCAGGAGCAATTTCTGAGCCTGGAGCCAGGAATAACCTCTGAGCACTGCCGGGTGTGACCCAAAAAAAACCACAAAAAAAAAAAAATTTCAATTACCAAGTTACTTAGGCTTTACATGATGCAACTTCAGCAAATGGGAGGTAGCTATTGTAACCACCCAAGCACTACAGTATAACTTAAGTTATAAAAACCTTAGAGATATTAAATATGACTAATTTTACTCCAATTTTAAAAGGTCTTCACTTTCTACAAATACTTAAAACTTTTTTTTGGGGGGCCACACCCGTTTGATGCTCAGGGGTTACTCCTGGCTAAGTGCTCAGAAATCACCCCTTGCTTGGGGGGACCATATGGGATGCCCGGGGATAGAACCGCAGTCCTTCCTTGGCTAGTGCTTGCAAGGCAGACACTTTACCTCTAGTACCACTTCACTGGCCCCAAATACTTAAAACTTTTATTTCTTTTATTTTTTCCCAATTAGAAAACAAATTGCTGGAATTACTTTCATCTGACAGGACTAAGTTTTTCTTTTATTATACTGAGTAAAGACAATCTAGGCATTTTTACATTAAGACCTTAAAACCACATTAAATTTCATATTGTTATTTAGATTTAGTTATCTCCACACTACTAAGCGTTCACAAGATTAACAATTTCATCAAAATGCTAACCACAACATTTTCCACACAGTTTTGGCCTCTTAAAATTAATATTAATTTTTAATAAAAATAGAAATAGAAAAACTCATATTAAACCCACATTACAATGCTGTTGGAACCTGTCTCTGAACTGATTGATAATTTCTTAGGGTGGGTGAAATTCCTTAGAGCAGGTGGCATTTTTCAGTCTGTATTAAAACTGTATTAGAATTTTTCATTAGAAAAGTTGGGGCCGGGCGGTGCCGCTAGAGGTAAGGTGCCTACCTTGCCTGCACTAGCCTTGGACGGACCGCGGTTTGATCCCCCGGTGTCCCATATGGTCACTCAAGCCAGGAACAACTTCTGAGCGCATAGCCAGGAGTAATCCCTGAACGTCACTGAGTATGGCCCAAAAACCAAAAACCAAAAAAAAAAAAGAAAGAAAGAAAAGTCAGGGCCCGGAGAGATAGCACAGCGGAGTTTGCCTTGCAAGCAGCCACTCCAGGACCAAAGGTTGTTGGTTCGAATCCCGGTGTCCCATATGGTGTTTCCCCCCCCCCCTCCCCCGTGCCTGCCAGGAGCTATTTCTGAGCAGACAGCCAGGAGTAACCCCTGAGCACCGCCGGGTATGACCCAAAAACTAAAAAAGAAAAAAAGAAAAAAAAAAGAAAAAAGAAAAAGAAAAGTCAATTACAATAATTTGCAACATTTCCCACCAAATTGTTCATTCCAAGAAACCTTTAAGTCAGAGGAATTTCTCCAAGAGATTTAAAGGCCCAATTTTTCCTTCTGGAATCCCAGCCACTCCCAATTTCTTCTTTGCTATGTAAACCCGGTGGTGGTGGTGGTGGGGGGGGGGGGGGGTTAGATAAGTTTTCCTTTCTTGGTTAAGCTCCAGTAAAGAATTTTTAACAGACCGATTTCTTAGCTTCCCAGCCAGAAGCAACAAGACGGCAGCTCTCAAGATTTTTCTGATTTTTACCTTTCAGCTGAGGTGTTTAGTCACAAAATCCGGCCTATCCAGGACAAATTTAAATCCTCTGGCCAGTAAGGACGCAGAGTTTGCGACCACCACCCTGCCCTGTCCCTAACAGAGCTTGCCTTGAAATACAAAAACACAATTAAAACACAATGAAACAGAAAATAACAAGGAAGTATAGAAATTGCCACTCAATGGGCCGAAATGATAGCACAGCGGCGTTTGCCTTGCAAGCTGCCGATCCAGGACCAAAGGTGGTTGGTTCGAATCCTGGTGTCCCATATGGTCCCTCGTGCCTGCCAGGAGCTATTTCTGAGCAGACAGCCAGGAGTAACCCCTGAGCATCGCCGGGTGTGACCCAAAAAACCAAAAAAAAAAGAAAAAGAAAGAAATTGCCATTCAACAACACCATTTTCTGCACCTCTGGGAAGTTCTCCAGCAAGAGACCTTGGCCTGAGCAGTCTGAGCCTGCTCTATGGTTGACTGAGGAAAGGCAATAGATAATAACAACAGTCAAGAAACCAGCTATCACACAAATTCCCCACACATTCTGCCAAGCACTTCAACACTCACACTGACCGGTTTTCACTCTTAACTTTAAACTTTCACAAATTTCTTTCACTCTCTGGGCCCTGCCCAGTGAACTCCACACCTCTCCAGGACTGGGAGGGATTTCTCCCTCACTGAGTAACTTCCAGTTTGAGGAGAGAGAAACAGGAGAAAATGAATCAGAGAAGAGGAAAGCCAAGAAAAAAAAAATGATACCAAAACTAAAAAAAAAAGAGATAAAAATGAAATCAAATCAACCCTGAAAGGATCTGCAAAGAGCTCACACCCAATTTGGAAAGCCAGGCCGAGACTTGCTCTGATCCTTGGAGCTCGGTGGAGTCTCCTTCGTTGGGAGCCAAGATTCCTGTGCCCTGCCGAGGAGGCCTTGCCTGACCTCCTCCCTGATGTGAAAGGCCCCTCTGGCCACTTGTCCCTATGGCTCCTCAATAAAAGCAAGTCACACAAGACAAGGAGAAACAACTCACACAAAACAGTAACAGGCAGACAGACAGACAGACAGACAGACAGACAAAGTCTGACCTAGGTCCTAATTCTTGGGCAGTTTACAGATGTATACCACACTTACTTACAACAGGGTATACCACAGAAGGGACTTAGTTCTGTGACCTGCGGCCCTCTGGACACGTCTGTCGGCCGCTACCGAGAATCCTCAGGAACCCTCACGGGCCATTATGCCAGTCACACTGCCCACTCACCTAAGGCACCAACACACTGAAACCCCAGACCGGAGCGTTGGTGTCCTTGAACGTGGTCCATCTCGGTGGGACCTCCATATGAAAGGACCGGAGAGCTGTTCAGTGACACCAAGACTCGAAGTTCATGCAAAAGCAAGGGGTATATTGTTCAAGCATGTATGCCTGGGCACCCAGCATGGCCTTAGGGCTAGAGGCTGAGAGCCCCGATCCCAAATCCAGCAGGTCTTTTATAGCACTCCAGGATAATGGAAAATTTGCAGAACACAGCATGACGGTTGATTTCAGGAAGTTTAGTGACTTTTACATTTCAGGGAACATTTGGAGCATTTATCACAGGCACAATAACAGGTTAACAGGTTGTACAGGTTCAGTGAATTTTCAGTTGCGGTCACCTTAACCTTTTGGGGGCTTTCCGGGCATATGCAGAGACTTTGTAAACTTTTTAACTCGTTCATGTCCCTTTTCTTTTTTTTTTTTGTTTTTGTTTTTGTTTTTGGGTCATACCCGGCGGTGCTCAGGGGTTACTCCTGGCTGTCTGCTCAGAAATAGCTCCTGGCAGGCACGGGGGACCATATGGGACACCGGGATTTGAACCAACCACCTTTGGTCCTGCATCGGCTGCTTGCAAGGCAAACGCCACTGTGCTATCTCTCCAGGCCCTCATGTCCCTTTTCAAGGGGCCTCATCTTGCAGTGCTCAGAGATGACTCCGGGCTCAGTGCTCAGGAACTACTCCTGGTGGGCTTGAAGACCCCTACGGGATGCTAGGATTGCACCTGGATTAGCTGCAAGCAAACACCCTCCTCGCTGAGCTATCTCTTTAATTGCTCTTTTTATTTATTTTTTCATTTTGGGGCCTCACCCGGTTGTGCTCAGGGGTCCTTTATGGCTCTGCACTCAGGAGTCACTCCTGGCGGGGTTTGAAAGACCCTATGGGATGCCGGGGATCAACAGTGGATCCGCAAATGCCCTCCCTGTTGTTCTATTGCTCCGGCCCTAATTGGCCACTTTAATCAAAATGACATAGTGGGATCTACCAGCAGAGAAAAGAAAGCTTCAGGGACAAAACCAGGTAAGTCATCACCAGGGACCAGGGACCAAGGACCAGAACATGACAATGCAATGGTCCTCAAACTACGGCCCGTGGGCCACATATTGTTATTTATTCCCATTTTGTTTCTTCACTTCTAAATAAGATATATGCAGTGTGCATAGAAATTTGTTCATAATTTTTGTTTTTACTATAATCTGGCCCTCCAACAGTCTGAAGGACAGTGAACTGGCCCCCTGTTTAAAAAGTTTGAGGACCCCTGATAGGGGTTCACTGACAGATGGAAGGAACCTGAAATTCATTTCTTTCAAATATAGAAGAGGGGCCTGAACCATAGCTCAGCGGTAGACATTTGCATTGTACAAGGCCAACCTGGGAAGGACCAGGGTTCGATGCCCTGAGCCTGCCAGGAGCGATTTCTAAGCCCAGAACCAGGAGTCACCCCTGAGCTCCACCGCTGGGTGTGGCCCAAAAACCAGTAAAAAGAAGAAAGAAATAAAATTGTTGGATCCAAGTGATAGATAGATAGATAGACAGCAGGGAGGGTGCTTGCCTTGCATGCAGCCAACCCAGGTTCGATTCCCGATGTCCCATAGGGGCCCTGAGAAAGCGCTGAGCACAGGAGTTAGCCCGGGTGAGTCTCAAAGTTCACCGCCTCTCATTTTTATCATCATCATTTTCATGACATTTTGGGGATACACCTGGTAGTGCTGGGGGGAGGCTATTCCTGACTCCGAAGATTATTTTTTATTGTCCTTATTGACGATAAAACCCGGGTCAGTGGGGCCGGGCGGTGGCGCTAAAGGTAAGGTGCCTGCCTTGCCTGCGCTAACCTTGGATGGACCGCGGTTCGATCCCCCGGTGTCCCATATGGTCCCCCAAGCCAGGAGCAACTTCTGAGCACATAGCCAGGAGTAACCCCTGAGCGTTACTGGGTGTGGCCCAAAAACCAAAAAAAAAAAAAAAAAAAAAAAACCCCGGGTCAGCTGGGTTCTATAATATAATATATGTTATCATGATTATTTCTTGGATTTATTTTATTATTATTATTATTATTATTATTATTATTATTATTATTATTATTATTATTATTTTGGTTTTTTGGGTCACACCCGACGGTGCTCAGAGGTTATTCCTGGCTGTCTGCTCAGAAATAGCTCCTGGGGCCAGGCGGTGGCGCAAGAGGTAAGGTGCCTGCCTTGCCTGCGCTAGCCTTGGACAGACCGCGGTTCGATCCCCCGGTGTCCCATATGGTCCCCCAAGCCAGGAGCAACTTCTGAGCGCATAGCCAGGAGTAACCCCTGAGCGTTACCGGGTGTGGCCCAAAAACCAAAAAAAAAAAAAAAAAGAAAAGAAATAGCTCCTGGCAGGCACGGGGGACCCTATGGGACACCGGGATTCGAACCAACCACCTTTGGTCCTGGATCGGCTGCTTGCAAGGCAAACGCCGCTGTGCTATCTCTCCGGGCCCTATTTTATTATTTTAATAAACTGATGACCTCATGAGGGAATCATTCTGTGCTCTGCCCCATTCTAGCAAAAAAAAAAAAAAAAAGTGCTCAGCAGTGACCCCTGGTGGTGTGCAGAGGAACCTACGGGCTGCGGTGCAGGGCAAGCGCCTTAGCCCGACGCCCGCTCCCCAGTGCCCGGGTCCCGACGCGCAGTTCCTCACACAGCCGCCAGGGGACGCCTGTTACCCGCCGGGGAGTGTGGCTCCTCTCAAAGTGGACAAGCGCCCCTGGGAGGCCCTTTATGGGGTGGTCTTGGGGTTTTTATTGAAATGCGTTTTGCTCCTTTTAGCCGCAGAGCCTCCAATGGTCCCTCTGCTTGAAAAACTTTCCCCCAGACAACCAGGTGGCCAGTCTTCTCCCATTTTGGGTAACCCATTCAATGCCACTTTTTTTTTAATTTGGGGGGCACTTTTAGTAATTCTGGGGGACCATAAGGGATACCTGGGATTCGAACTCACAACAAACACTTGTAAGGCAGGACAGGCGTGTTAAGACATTCAATATTCCTGGGGCCGGCGAGGTGGCGCTAGAGGTAAGGTGTCTGCCTTGCAAGCGCTAGCCAAGGAACGGACCACGGTTCGATCCCCCGGCGTCCCATATGGTCCCCCCAAGCCAGGGGCAATTTCTGAGCGCATAGCCAGGAGTAACCCCTGAGCATCACCGGGTGTGGCCCAAAAACCAAAAATAAAAAAAAAAAAAAAAAAAAAAAAAAAAAAAAAGACATTCAATATTCCGAGCCACACTGGATATGGCCCCAAAACCAATATATATATAATGGGGGCTGGACAGCTAGCATGGAGGCAAGGTGTTTGCCTTGCATGCAGAAGGACAATGGTTCGAATCCTGGCATCCCATATGGTCCTCTGAGCCTGCCAGGAGCGATTTCTGAGCACAGAGCCAGGAGTAACCCCGAGAATCACTGAGTGTGGCCCAAAAACAAACAAAAAAATTGAAGCTGGACTGATAGCACAGCAGGTAGGTCATTTGCCTTGCACATGGCTGACCCAAATTTGGTCCCCAGCATCCGATATGGTTTCCCCAAGTAACCCCAGAGCACCATGTGATACCAAAACCAAGAAAAAAAGGGTTGTAATTTGTTGTTGGTTTTGGATTTGGTTCTGGACAAAGCCCTTGTAGCCAGCCATCTCTCTGACCCCACAACATGTTGACTTATGTTTATGTATTTTTCCCACCACCACCTGGCAGTGGTCAGAACTTAGTACTGGCTCTGTGTTCAGATCTGGGTTGGAGATGACCATAAGTACAGCTGGGAGTTGAAGCTGGGTTAGTTGTGTGCAAGGCAAACACCTCTTTCACTTCCCTGATACCCGTGTATTTCTTTTTTCTATTTTTTTTACCCATGTATTTCTTAAATATCATTGACACAAGTGCTGGAACAATAATACAGCAAGGGGCCCGGAGAGATAGCACAGCGGCGTTTGCCTTGCATGCAGCCAATCCAGGACCAAAAGTGGTTGGTTCGAATCTCGGTGTCCCATATGGTCCCCGTGCCTGCCAGGAGCTATTTCTGAGCAGATAGCCAGGAGTAACCCCTGAGCACTGCCGGGTGTGGCCCAAAAACCAAAAAAGTAAAAAAATAAAAATAATACAGCAGGGAAAGGGAAGATAAAATAAAAATCCAATCCGGTTTTTTTAAAGAAAAGCTTGACGGGCTGGAGACATAGCACAGTGGGAGGGCATTTGCCTTGTACACAGCCGACCCGGGAAGAACCTGAGTTTGATCCCCGGCATTCCATATGGTTCCCCACGCCTACCGGGAGTGAATTCTGTGTGCAGAGCCAGGAGTAACCCCTGAGCACTGCCGGGTGTGCTCCCCCCCTCCAAAAAAAAAAAAAACTACTTTATTCTGTTATCCTTGAAAATGATTGGCTAATATCTAGGGGACTTTCCAAAGTTCTTGCTATCTCTGCCAAGGCAAAACATCTGTCATGTTTTGCCATGCCAAAACATCTGCCAAGGCCAGGTGTCCTGGAGAGGTTTTTATGGTTTCTAACGGCCTTGAAAGCTGTGACAGAGCTGTGAAAGTTTGCAATTGGAAACAGCCTAGAAGCAGGAAATGAAACCCTGAACACTGGGCGACCAAGTGGAGTCCCTTTGTAAGGACCAAGATTCTCCTCCTAAGTCCATGGTAAGAACGTCTAGACTAAGACAAGTCCAAACCCTAGTAAAGTACTTTTCCACTCCTAGCAGAAGGCAGAGAAAGCGTTAACTCAGAAACAAAATCAGAGCCAGAGATATAGCACAGGGATAAGGCTTTTTTTTTGTTTTGTTTTGTTTTTGTTTTTGTTTTTGAGTCACACCCGGCGGTGCTCAGGGGTTACTCCTGGATGTCTGCTCAGAAATAATTCCTGGCAGGCACGGGGGACCATATGGGACACCGGGATTCGAACCAACCACCTTTGGTCCTGGATCGGCTGCATGCAAGGCAAACGCCGCTGTGCTATCTCTCCAGGCCCAGGGATAAGGCATTTACTTGCCTTGCATGTGGCTGATCCAGGTCAGATCTGGTTCGATTCCTAGCATCCCATATGATCGCCTAACCTGCCAGGGCAGATTTCTCAGCGCAGAACCAGGAATAAACCCTGAGTGCTGCCGGGTGTGACCACCCCCCCTAAAAATAAATAAAACCAAAGTTGGTGCTCTCTAGGAATAAGAAGTAGGGGTTGAGTGCGCTTGGAATGTTCTATCTGAAAAGGCTCCCTAACAACCAAAGTTTGAATCAGAGTCACCCTAGTCAGCCAGGATTCAAATCAGAATATCCTGAGACAACCAAGGTTGAGCCAGAAAAATGAGTGATTCACCAAGACATCTATATAATAAAATGATTAAACTGTTACTGCTTGTAATTATTATATAAACTGCTTGAAGATTTGACTCGGGGTCCTGGAAAAGTCTCCCCTAGTTGGATGAGGCTCAGACCTCGGTTAACCGAATAAACTCCATGTTGCACCTTGCATTATTGGAGGTGGTCTTTGACGCTAAGCACTGGGTATCACTCGAACCCTAACACCTTCTGCTCTAGGCTCCACAAGGTGAGGCAGCAGACCTCATGGCTAGGTCCTGTTTCCTGAACTCCTTGACTCTTTTTTGTTTGTTTTTGGTTTTTGGGTCACACCTGGCAGTGCTCAGGGGTTCCTCCTGGCTCTATGCTCAGAAATCACTCCTGGCAGGCTTGGGGCCTATATGGGATACTGGGATTTGAACCACCGTCCTTCTGCATGCAAGGCAAACGCACTACCTCCATGCTGTGTCTCCAGCCCCTATGACTTATCAGCTGGTGCCCGCACATGAGGTTCTCTTGTGAAAAGTCCTTAATTATGGGCCCGGAGAGATAGCACAGCAGTGTTTGCCTTGCATGCAGAAGGATGGTGGTTCGAATCCCGGCATCCCATATGGTCCCCAAGCCAGCCAGGAGCGATTTCTGAGTGTAGAGCCAGGAAGAACCCCTGAGGGCTGCTTGGTGTGACCCAAAAAAACAAAACAAAAAAAAAAGTGCTTGATTATTTGGCCAGCAGAAAGCCTTGGGATGAAACACAAAGGAGCAAGGATCTCTGCAGCTCACTCTCAGTTTCCTAGATGGCTTATCATTTTGGATTTGCTTATTTTTTGGGAGGAGCTACACCTGACAGTGCTCAGGGGTTACTCCTGACTCTGAGCTCAAAATCACCCCTAGCAAGCTCAGGGGGACCCTGTGGGATGCTGGGATCGAATCTAGATGGGCCTCCTGCAAGGCAAAAACCCTCCCCGCTGTGCTATCCCTTCAGCCCCCGAAATCTTAATATTAAAGAAAAAAGATGGGGCCGGGCGGTGGCGCTGGAGGTAAGGTGCCTGCCTTGCCTGCGCTAGCCTAGGATGGACCGCGGTTCGATCCCCCGGCGTCCCATATGGTCCCCCAAGAAGCCAGGAGCAACTTCTGAGCGCATAGCCAGGAGTAACCCCTGAGCGTCACAGGGTGTGGCCCAAAAACCAAAAAAAAAAAAAAAAAGAAAAAAGAGACGGGAACTTGATATACATAGCAGCTTTCAAAGGTTTATTTTCTGGCATAAAGCTCCCCAAATATATCTTTTTTATTCTTTGCATTAGAACCACAAAGCAATTAAAACAAGTAGAAAGGTTGGGGAGGAAGGAAAAATGTTCAAGAGCAAGGACAAAGAGAGTTCCAAAGTTAAGTTTTCTTCTCTCCTGTTTTCTGTATGTCTCTTAGACATACAGAAAGAGCCTTCCAGAAGGCTGAATGAAACTCCTGGAAGCGGATAATGCAGATTCTTCTATGGCTTCAGTCTAGAAATCACTTATTACTTTGGATCCAATTGTCATCATTATTCAATGATTTAGGAGGCCACAGGAATCAATGTTGGGAATCAGCGGGGCTCAGCTGGAGTCCTGATGCCTCATCGAAGCATCCAGACATCTAGGCACCCAGACACCAAGACACCCAGACATGTAGACACCAGTCACCCAAACACCTAGAAACCAGTAACCCAGATATCCAAACACCCAGATACTCAGACATCCACAGTCACGCAGAAACCCAGACACCAAGAAATCTAGACATCCAGACGTCCAGATGTCCAGACCCTTCAGAGATAGGTAGATAGTCCACAACCATAGCAAAGCCCTTCCCAGAATCTGCACATGTTTCTATTTTGTTTTGCCTCCAATGATTTTCCCCCATACTTTTTGCTTTTGGGGGGCCACACCCGGGGATCTCAGGGCTTGCTCCTGGCTCTGTGCTCAGAGCTCACTCCAAGTGATGCTCTGGAATGCAGAGAACAACCCAGGTCATCGTTCAGCTTCTCTCCGCTTTTATCCCAACTCTGACCGCCAGGGGGCACTGCAGACCTTTTGCTGGCGAGACCGGCTCTAATGTCTCATTGAATTTACTCTTGTGGTTTTTAGGTTGTTGGTTTTTTGTTTGTTTGTTTGTTTTGGCTTTTGGTTTTGTTTTGTTTTTGCTTGTCTGCGGGTCCTACGAGGCAATGCTTAGGGCATGATCCGGGACCTTACTCTGCTGCAGCTAGGACCCAGCTTCCCCATGCAAAGCTTTTGTCCATCCCCTGTTGGATCATCTCAAATATTGCTTTTCTTTTCCTCAATTTAGTCTTGTTTTTCATTGATTTTTCTTTTTTTTTTTCTTTTTTTTTTTGGGCCACACCCAGCGGTGCTCAGGGCTTACTCCTGGCTCTGCACTCAGAAATCACCCCTAGCTGTGTTCAAGGGGACCCTATGGAATGCTGGGAATCGAACCGGGGTCAGTCAGGTGCAAAGCAAACTGTGCTATCACTCTGTCCCCCCTTCATTGTTCTTTTCACACCCCTCACACCTTCCCCTTATAGTTGTTGAGATGAAAGCACACCAGTAGCACCACAGGATCAAGCTGAGACTGTGCAGGGGATCAAACTTATGAGGGCAGATGAGGCCAACCCCACTCTGAGGCTTCTTTGTCTGTATATTTATCTGCATATATAAAAATATAAAATGTGGGCCCGGAGAGATAGCACAGCGGCGTTTGCCTTGTAAGCAGCCGATCTAGGACCAAAGGTGGTTGGTTCGAATCCCGGTGTCCCATATGGTCCCCTGTGCCTGCCAGGAGCTATTTCTGAGCAGATAGCCAGGAGTAACCCCTGAGCAATGCCAGGTGTGGCAAAAAAAAAAAAAATATATATATATATATATATATATAATGTATATGTATGTAGAAAATAAATTATATAAATATATAAATATCTGTGTATAGGGGCTGGAGCAGTGACACTGGCAGTAAGGTGTTTGCCTTGCATGTGTTAACCTAGGACAGGCTGTGGTTCGATCCCCTGGCATCCCATATGGGCTCCCAAGTCAGGAGCAATTTCTTCTTCTTTTTTTTTTTTATTTTCGGTTTTTGGTTTTTGGGCCACACCCGGCGATGCTCAGGGGTTACTTCTGGCTGTCTGCTCAGAAATAGCTCCTGGCAGGCACGGGAGACGATATGGGACACCGGGATTCGAACCAACCACCTTTGGTCCTGGATCGGCTGCATGCAAGGCAAACGTCCATGTGCTATCTCTCCAGGCCCATCAGGAGCAATTTCTGAACACATAGCCAGGAGTAATCCCTGAGATCACCGATGTGGCCCTAAAACCAAAACAAAACAATATCTGTGCATATAAATATTTATATTTGTATATTCTTTATTTGTATACTTACTATATATTGTTCAAGTATTTCTCATTTACCTATTTGTACTCAGGGCTCGAAATGGCTCAGGGCTTACTCTTGCCTTTGTGCTCAAGGGATCAGTCCTGGTGGACTCATGGTGCCGGAGATTGAACCCAAGTTGGCCAAGAACAAGACAAGAGCCTTGACTCCTTCTCTCGGTCTACCTGCCTGCCTGTGTCTCTCTGTCTCTGCCTGTCTGCCTGTCTCCCCAGTTGTTGAATCCCTAGATGGGGAACCCTCAGACAGAAAACTCTTTCACTTGCCAGCCCTGAAGAGTCCAGAACAAGGCTTGGCTTATTGCACAAATACCAATTTATCTTTCATCTTAGCTACATCCGTCCTAGGTTCCAGCCACTTCCAAAAGGTTATCTCCAGTCTGGGGAAGGCCTCTGGGTTTTTGTTGTTCTTTGTTTTTTGTTTTTTTTTTTCTTTCCCTTAATCTCATCACCAGGCCTATTTCCTCTTCATTGATCAATCCCTTCAGGATTAAAAACTGAGCCTTGGGCCCGGAGAGATAGCACAGCGGTGTTTGCCTTGCAAACAGCCGATCCAGGACCAAAGGTGGTTGGTTCGAATCCCGGTGTCCCACATGGTCCCCCGTGCCTGCCAGGAGGTATTTCTGAGCAGACAGCCAGGAGTAACCCCTGAGCACTGCCGGGTGTGACCCAAAAACAAAAACAAAAACAAAAAAACTGAGCCTTAATTAGAGTCTAGTCCTGGCCAGCTTAAAAATAATTTTAGAAAAATGGGCCCGGAGAGATAGCACAGCGTTGTTTGCCTTGCAAGCAGCTGATCCAGGACCAAAGGTGATTGGTTCGAATTCCGGTCAATAAATAAATAAATAAAAATAAAAATAAAGGGCCCAGAGAGATAGCACAGCGGCGTTTGCCTTGCAAGCAGCCGATCCAGGACCAAAGGTGGTTGGTTCGAATCCCGGTGTCCCATATGGTCCCCCGTGCCTGCCAGGAGCTATTTCTGAGCAGGCAGCCAGAAGTAACCCCTGAGTACCGCAGGGTGTGACCCAAAAACCAAAATAAATAAATAAATAAATAAATAAATAAATAAATAAATAAATAAATAAATAAATAAAAATTAAAAAACTAGCTCCTAGGCCCATAGCTTCTCCCTGGGTCCAATCAGCACCACTCCTGGGCAGAAACCAATCTGTAGAGAAATCTTTGACCGTCATAGCTCAGAAAAAAAAATCAAATATAAATTGCAAAGCTGGAAAGCCATAGGGAGCCCCGAGGGTTAATACAGATCCAGGAGTCAGTCCTGTGCACAACTGGGTGTGGTGCAAACTAGAAAAAGAAAAAACTCGGCTGTGAAGGAAAATGGCACAGAGAAAAACTTGCCCTTTGCTGAAACTTGTGTGGACTCGTAATAATAAGCTGCGAATCAAACAGAGCAAGAGGGTCTTAATGAGCTGAGGAATAGAGGAACGAACAAGGAAATGAAGAATAGAGAAAGGCAGGTCTTTTCTGGGTCTTTGGTGGCAGAATCTGAGATTTCCAAGGTAGGGGAGGTGGGGAGAAAGAGGTGGACTAAAAGTGATCTGGGGTGCTTGAAGAGAGGCCCAACATTTTGCCTGTACCTGGCTGACCTGGATTCCATCTCTAGCACCCCTTAAGGGCCCCTGAGCACTGCCAGGAATAATTCTGGAGTTGAAATTCCTGAGCACTGCTGGGTGTGGCCCAAAGAAAAAATTCATAAGATTTTGGGTGGGGGGACCACATGTGGCAATGCTCAGGGGTTAGTCCTGGCTCTCCACTCAGGAGTCAACCCCTGGCGGTGCTTGGGTGTTGGGGATCAAACAGGAGGTGTACTATCTCTCTGGCCTCCAAAATAAGAAAGTATAGGGGCCGGAGCAATAGCACAGCAGGTAGGGCGTTGCCTTGCAGCTGACCAATCCAGGTTCAATTCCCTACACCCCATATGATCCCCCAAGCCTACCAGGAACAATTTCTGAGCACAGGGCCAGGGGTAACCCATGAGCCCCACTGGTTGTAGCCCCAGAGCAAAAAAATTAAAGGAAAAGGAAACCTCAGTTGCATGGTTGGAGGAGACAGAGAAGTATGTACTCACTGCATGTGGGCATTCCTCATGGCATGAAATGACTGCAGCAGCTCCAACCATCACATATTCAGATCATCATTATCAGAGGAGGGAAAAAGGTCGCCCTCCTTTGCAATTTATTGTATGCACGTGTGTGCGTAGGTGGTGCTCGTGCCAAGGAGTAAGCCAAGCCAAGGACCACACACATGGAGGCATGAGCTCTGCCACTGAGGTACATCCTCCAGTCCCCTGTGTTCCTATTTCAGGGGGAAACAAGTGTCCTCAGAGGCCTCCAGGCGAGTTCCCCCTTGCATCCCCTTGGCTCAGGATTGTCCCTTGAGCAATCACTGACAAAGGAACCAGAGATGTGGCAAGAGTTCGCTGTTGAGAGTTTGCCTTACATGCAGCTGACCCAGGACGAATCTGGATTCGATCCTCAGGGTCCCATAGGGTCCCCCAAGCCAGGAGTGATTTCTGAGCTCATAGCCAGGAGTAACCACTGAGCATCACCAGATGTGCCCCCCCCCAAAAAAAAAACCAAAATAAATATGAGAGTTCACTGTTGCCTCAACAAATCAGAATGCTGAGCTGATGACTGTGGTGTGCATCTCCCCCCCCCCCCCCCCCCCGCAAAGCCCTCCAGTCCCACTGGGTCAGATAAAGGGTTGACCGCAGTTCCATCCCTGGCACTACATGGTGCCCTGAGCACTGCAGGGGTGGTCCTGGAGGCCATCCACTCTGCCTGGCACGGAAGCACCACCTGCTGCTACTCACTCTCAGGGTCCCCCATTGTGCAGGCTGGAAAATGCTGACAGCTGAGGCTGAGGGTGACCAGTGGCCACTTAGGGGCCCTCCTCCTTCCAGGGCTTCCCTGGTCTGAACTGAAGGCAGGGGCTTGGATGGGGAAACCATTCAAGCAGAATAGGAAAGGGCCTGGGGTCCGTGGCTTTGGGAAACAGTAGGGCTGTCTGTCCTGGTGACTGAGGGAAAGTGAAGAAGGGAAGAGGGGGGAGCTGGGGTTGGGGTGCACCAGGGTGAGGCTAAATGCAGTGGAGACAGTGACATTATTGTGTAGGTCAGATCAACCAGCAGGACAGTGGGGTCTGGCTCTGATGGTCCTGGACCAAGGACGGGGATGCCTGGACAAGCTGGGGGTGGCCGAAAGATGACAGCAGATATCTTGTTCTTTGGTATTTTATTTCAAAATTGCAGCAAGAATGGAAAAAAACAAACAAACAAATACATATATATATATATATATAAATCTATATCAATGGCACTGCCGGAAGACCCGGCCTGAAACAGAGAGAGGTGGAGTCGGGGGGTCAAAGCGCACTCTTGACCCCCCAAAAAACGGAGCTGCGGGGATCTAGATCCCCAGGCCTGAGAGGGCTCGGGGCCAAGACGCCTGGGTCTGGCCCTTTTGGCTTTGGGAGTGTAGCGATCGTGAGGGGCCCAGAGACCCAGGCATCCCACCCCCCCAATCTTATTGCACTTGGGTGAGTCTTCTGGAGGGAGATGAGGGTCCAGCAGGGCCTAGAAATCCAGGTTGGTGGGTCGAGGGGGCCGCAGATGGCGCCGCATCACACTTGCAGCATCCACTTGTGTTCTTTGGTTCCATACTGTGGGAGAGGCGGAGCCTGAGCGGGGGTGCGGACTATAACTCCCAGCATGCATCGCGATAGGCCCAGCTGAATAGCATGAGGGCTAGGACCCAAAGTCTCATGGGAAATGTAGTCCACCTCCCAAAAGCCCGCCCCAAGCCTTGGGGAAGAGGAACCATTGGCCAGAGAGGCCAAGTCTCGCACAAGGAGGAGGTGTTCTCGGGCTCAGGGAGAGGCTCTTAGGAGATTGATTGGTTTAGGGGCTACAAGGAGCTAGATGGAGCTGGAAAGGGCTGGATGGACCCGGATGCAGCACAAGCTCTTCACCGAGCGTGACAGGCCCAGGGGGAGCTGGTTGGGGCCGGGGTGGACCTTGGGAGTGGAGCCACCAAGTGGGCGTGGCCATATAAGGGCTGAGCATCTAGGGTAGGCGTGGCCTTGCGGTAGTGAATTTGTAACGGGCGGGGCTCTAGGTGGGCGTGGCCTGTGTGCTGGGCAAGATCTTCCCAGTAGACAGGCCCTGGGATTGGGCGTGGCCTGCATAATAACTAGCCTTTGGCGTGGGCGTGGCCTGTGTGGTGGGCAAGGTCTGACCAATAGACAGTCGTGGGTGGGCGTGACCTGCATGATGAATCTGAAGTGGGCGTCACCCTGCAGGTGGGCGTGGTCTTACAATGGACAGGCCCATCTCAGGGGCCTCTTGGGCCCGCACCCCAGAAGTGGGTTCTCGCCAGGGTGCCTCACCTGAATTGCCTTCAGCTCCTTCAGGAAGCGGTGGATGAGCTCGGGGCCGTTTTCCATGGTGGGGATTTGCAGGTTCTGGAGAGGAAAGTGCATGATGAGGGTCCCCCTGCCCCAAATCCCTTCCCCACCTTCCACCCATCTCCCTGTCTCACCTGGCCTTGGTACAGGATCTGGTTCACCGGGCAGACCTGGCAGGCGGTGCCTGACCCGAAGACTTCTCGAACCCGGCCCTCCTTCAGCGCCCGCATCAGCTCCTTCATGGTGATCTTCCGCTCGGACACCCGAAAATCACCCTGCACCCCGGGGGAAGGGCGTTTAGACAGCTGTGCTGGGGGGCCCATTGCTCCTTCCGCCAGGGTGGTGGCCAAGACAAGAGGGGCAAGATGGGGCAAAGAGGGGGCTGGAGAGAGAGCACAGCAGGGAGGGCATCTGCCTTGCATGCGGCGTACTCAGGTTAGATCCCCGACATCCCATGTGGTTCCCAGAGCCTGCCAGGAATGATTCCTGAGTGCAAAGCCAGGAGTAACCCCTGATCCCAGCCAAGTGTGGCCCAGAAACCAAAAAAAAATTTTTTTGGGGGGGGCCACACCCGGCAGTGCTCAGGGGTTACTCCTGGCTGTCTGCTCAGAAATAGCTCCTGGCAGGCACGAGGGACCATATGGGACACCGGGATTCGAACCAACCACCTTTGGTCCTGGATTGGCTGCTTGCAAGGCAAACGCCGCTGTGCTATCTCTCTGGGCCCCAGAAACCAAAATTTTAAAAAATCTTAAATTTAAAAAAAAAAAAAAAAGGAAAAAGACCCTTGAAGAAAGGGGTGCACGCAGTTCTGGGGGACCTTACCCACACCCCCATTCCTCCCTCAGGGCCTCACCCAGGACTGTGCCAGATCCAAAAGGCTCTGCCTGACCACCCCGGGCAGGATGACACCGTCCAGCGGGGGTGTCACCAACTCCAGCACTGCAGGGACAGAAAGTGGGGGGCTGTTATCTCAAGGCATCCCGAATTCCCCTGCCCCTGCCTGGCTGGTCTGGGGCTCTTACCCCCATCCTCGTAGGTCCAGTAGATGAAGATGTTCATGGTGCCAACCTCAGTGAGCTCATGGTCAGGCCCAAACAGCCACAGCACCTGCTCACAGCCCTTCCGCTTGGCCTCGTGCTGCACAAACACTGTGGGTCCATAGTTTCTGGGGGACGGAGGCCGCCCGGTCACCAGGGTGAGACGGTCTCCTTGCCCTCTACAGCCCTCACCCCACCCAAATCCCAGCCAAGAACTGGGGTCTTCAGATAGGCACAGCTCCTGGCCCCAGGGCACCCCCTTCCTCACCCAGCACCCCAAAACACACCCTACATGTGCAGTCACCTCTGTGGGAACACTTTCCCAGCTCAGGCTGGGCTCCGTGATACCCCCACAGGAAGTTGGGCTCCCCCATGATTTTAATGCTCCCCCAAAACTGTTCTTCTGTTTGTTGGTTTCTGGACCACACCTGGTGATATTCAGGGCTGACTTCTGGCTCTGTGCTCAGGGATCAGTCCCGGAGGAGTTTGGGGGACCATAAGAGGCACCAGAGATCAAAGCAGGGTCAGCCATGTGCCAGGAAGCACCCTCCCTGCTTCGCTATCTCTGAGTGGCCCCAACACTAATCTCACGCCTCTGCCACCCCTCCACTCAAGCTGGGATCAGTCTGGTGACAGATTAACGCAAACAATGTCCTTCTCAGACTCTGCCCCTCCTCCTGGCCACCCGCCCAAAGGCACCCCGATTAGAAATTACTCCTGTGTGAAGGTTTCCGCCCCTTTCAAAGAGACTCAACAATTGCAGAGGTAAAAACCTTTCACCCCTGTTCCCCAACAGACTCAGATGAGGCATTAGCCCTTTGACTTTCATGTCAGTAAGTGGTTACTAAGTACTCAAATCCGGCCCCCCCCCCCCCCCCCCCCCCCCCGTGAGCCCCAGTGTTATCGAACATAGACCTGGGGCTCTGGAGACCTCGTGGTAAGTATCCCAAAACAAAAGGGAATGGGGACACAGCAATAGCACAGCGGTAGGACGTTTGCCTTGCACACAGCCAACCCAGGTTCGATCCCATCCCATATGGTCCCCCGAACCTGCCAGGAGCGGTTTCTGAGCACTGAGCCAGGAGTAACTCTTGAGCATCACCGGATATGGCCAAAAACCAAAAAAAAAAAAAAAAGGAAGGAAGGGGATAGAACCCCCAAAAGTCCCATGAATGGACCTCCATTCTTTCACCACCAGGATCCCCTGCCCTCTGCTGGGCAAAGGACCCCAGAGGACACATGTGTTTTTTGGGGTTCAGGAAGCTTCTAGGGGCAAAGGAACCCAGAGTAAGCTTCATTCCTGGAGCGCTCCCTGAATGCCTATGGGCAGCCCCTGGCCTGGCTCCCCCACTGGACACCACAATATCCCCCCCAACTGACACACAGATGCAGACCAGGTGGCCCAAGGAGGCAGACACTTACCCCCCCAGCTTGCAGTCGCCGACGCCGCCCACCCAGGCCCGGATGAAGGTGGGGTCGGCCATGAGGGAGACGGGGCTCAGGGCATCTCCGGGAAAGTAGGCACCCACCGGGCAGAGGATGACATACAGCAGGGCCCTGGAGGAGTGGGTGACCCCCAGCGACGGCTGCAGCAGTGGACACAGAATGGGATGTCAGCAACCCCGCATCTGGCTCCAGGCCCCCCAAATCTTTGGGGTCCCCCTTGCTCCGAGTGCCCGGCCCACCTCGTTGCCGATCAGCACTGGTCGCACGTAGAGGCTGGTCCCCGAGCTGCTGGGGACCCATTCCTTGTCCACCTCGATCAGCCGTCGGATGCATTCCAGCAGCTGGGCCTTGTCGAAGCTCTAGGTGGTGAAGTTT
The DNA here is from genome assembly GCF_024139225.1 of Suncus etruscus. NCBI lineage: Eukaryota > Metazoa > Chordata > Mammalia > Eulipotyphla > Soricidae > Suncus > Suncus etruscus. The sequence continues at coordinate 92,296,299 of NC_064861.1, forward strand.
TGGGGGGCGGTGAGAGGAGTCAGGGGGGGCTTCTTGGGGGCCTAGAGGCCTCGCCCCTGCCACCCCGGGGTCTCCAATGCACTCACCGGCAGGCAGAGGCGCAGGGCTGAGCGCAGCATTCGGTCCATGTTGAGCCAGGGGCGGAAAAGGCGAACGTTCCCGTCGGGGCCCCTATAGGCCTTCATGCCCTCGAAGAGCTGCGGGGGACAGGGAAGGGGTTCAGGGTGGGACAGAGGCACCTTCCGGACCTGCAGCCCAGCCACAGGGTAGAGCTTTATTTTGGGGGCTGGAGTGATAGCACAGCGGAGAGGGCTTTTGCCTGCATGTGACCAACCTGGGTTCAATCCCAAGCATCCCATAGGTTCCCCCCCCAAGCACCGCCAGATGTGTTTCCTGAGTGTGGGGCCAGAAATAAGCCCTGTGCAAGGCTGCATGCGTACCCCAAACAAACAATAAAAAGCCTTATTTTGGTTGTTTTTTTTAGGGTTACCACCTAGTGGGGTCCCCAGTGGTGCTTGGGGGCCAGTGCAAGATCAAGTTCAGCCTCATACACACAGAGCAGAAGTTGCTCTTCCAGACACTGGGCAGGGAGTAGCCCCTAAGTACTGCCAGGTGTGGTCCCCGGCAAGCCAACAAAAGGCCACCGGGTGTTTTCAGGAAACACTAGAACTAGGCTGCAATGAAGGATGGCGTCTCAAGGCCAGAGAGATTGGACAGGGCGTGTCTCAAATGCAGCTGAGGCTGGTATGAACCTCTGGCACCCCGTATGGTGCCCTGAACACATCCAGCAGTGAGCCCCGAGAAACAGCAGTTGTGATTCTAAAAACAGCTCAGAGACAGAGTAGTTGGATAAAAATAGAAACCCTATGGGCCAGAGCGATAGCACAGCGGTGGGGCGTTTGCCTTGCACAACTGCTAAACCCAGAGGGACCTAGGTTTGATCCCTGCCATCCCATATGGTTCCTCGAGCCTGCCAGGAGTAACCCCAGAATGTTGCCAGTTGTGGGTCGCCCTCCAAAAAGAAAATAGAAAGCCTTATATTGTGCCTCTAACCCATTGAGATCTGAGCAGAGGGGGCTCTCCGGGGTGCCAATGCCCTCCCCGCTGTGCTATGGCTCTGGGACCCCATTCTGGGAGGTACTGGGGAGCACCTGAAGGGAGTAGTGGAGCGCAGAGCAGGCGGGGTGCAAGGAGAGATTCTGGAAGGGCTGGATGCGGGGCTGGGCCCAGCCCTTGTCGGAGCTCCACTCCACCATCAGCATGTGGTCGGTGAAGGTCTTGCCGAAGATGAGCGCCTCGTTGGGGTCCGGCTTCTTCTGTGGGGCCCTGGTCATCTCCAGCTGCAGGTCTGCAGCCTGGGCAACACAAGATCCCTGTGTCCCTAGTAGTCCGAAGAAAAACTACAACTCCCAGATGACCCCCCCCAGTAGGCCATCTCAGGGCCACCCCCTGCACCTTTGGACCCTGGGTGACTGACTACCTGGGCCTCCTCCCTCTGACTGAGTCCCAAGCCTGCACCCCACCACCCCCCTGCCTGCAGGCCAAGCCCCCTAATCCTGCTGGGATCCCAAACTCTCCCCCCACCCCACACCCCTTTTACCTTGAAGTTGGTGGAGGCGCATCTTCGGGGGCCACGCAGAAGCCAAGAGACAGAGAGAAGTTTCTGGGCCCAAATCTGATGAGGGGCAGCAGAGGCAAGTGAAGCAGTGAGGGGCAAGAAAACTGGGGCCTAGCCCAGTGGGCCTCAGCTCAGAGGGAACAGAGGAGAGAGGGGGCATCCCTTCCCCCAGGGCCTGCCCAGACTGGGTCCCACCCCTGCAGTAGGCCCCTCCCACCAGAGACCTTTGGTCCCCATGCTGTGAGCTCAGAAGGGCCAGAGAACGACAGGAGTCAGGTAAGAGAAGAGGGCCCTGGGAACCCCAATCCTGACACACCCGGGGGTACAGGTCCCCAGCCTCCTCTCTAGGACCCAGGATCCAGGGCCCAGCCTCCTCCTTCAGATCACGATCCAGGTCCCCAGCCTCTTCCCTTAGATTCAGGATCCAAGGCCCCAGCCTTGTCCCTCAGACCAGAATTCAAGGCCCTTAGCCTCTTCCCTAAGACCAGGATCTAGACCCTCCAGCCTCCTCCCTCAGACCCTGAGACCAAGCTCTTATTTCAGCCACAGAGCCCGGGAAGCGTGATCCTTGGGGCTCAGGGTCGACCACCCCATCTGGTAACGCTGGTGAGGCCTCCCCAGAGTCCCTGGCCCCAGCAGGAGAGCCCAAGGAAGACAGAAAGCTGCAGAGGGGACAGAACCCGCCAACAAAACCTCGGAGGAGCAGCCCACCAGGTCGGGGTGAGTTGGACCAAGAAGCTGGTCAGAGGGGCCGGAGAGATAGCATGGAGGCAAGGCATTTGCCTTGCATGCAGAAGGACAGTGGTTCAAATCCCGGCATCCCATAGGGTCCCCCGAGCCTGCCAGGGGTGATTTCTGAGCACAGAGCCAGGAGGAACCCCTGAGCACTGCCGGGTGTGACCCAAAAACCAAAAATATAAAAATAAAAAAGAAGCTGGTCAGAGTCCAGCTCTGGGCCAGGCCTGCCCAGGGTATGGTTCCAAGCACAGCCTCCAGGTGGCGACAAGCACTGGGCAGGAGGGCCATGGCCCACAGGGCTGACTCACTCGTGCTCCGGGATCACTCCTAAAAAGCTTGGGGGACCCTATAGGGTGCGGGGACGGAACCCTGATTGGCCACGTGCAAGGCCAGCGCCCTCCCCAACGCCCTGGTCCTTTGTGTTCGTTTGGAAACTCCCAGGCTGTGCTCAGGGCCTACTCCTGGCCTCCATTCATGGATCACTCCTGGAGAGCTTCAGGGAACTCTAAGGGGTACTGGAAATTACACTTGGGGTGGCCACGTGCAAGGCCAGAGCCTCACTGTAGTATACTGACTGTCTCTTCAGGCCCCCCAGAGAGTTCTTTAAGTTTTACTAGGAGTCACCCCAAAACACCAACGTCACCAGCTGTGACACACACCCCCACCAAAAAAAAAAAAAAAAGGCGTTAAACTGTGGATTAGGACAAGTGCTTGAAGGGCTACTCAGAGGCTTTGGGGGCCAGAGAGATAGCACAGCGGTAGGGCGTTTGCCTTGGATGCAGCCTGATCCAGGAGAGATGGTGGTTCGAATCCCGGCATCCCATATGGTCCCCTGAGCCTGCCAGGAACGATTTCTGAGCGTAGAGCCAGGAGTAACCCCTGAGCGTCACTGCGTGTGACCCAAAAACCAAAAAAAAAAAAAAAAAAAAAAATTAACAACACAGGCTTTGGAAGGAAGCCTTGATTGTGTCAACACCCACAGACCCTGGCACCTCTGGGAGAGAGCCTGTAATCAGCACTGAACACCAAGCAGCCCCTGCAAAAAAAGAAAGAAACAAAACAAAACAAAAAAACCTTGCACTACCCAGCCTCAAAAGTAAACAAAAAATTAATAAATACTTGGAAAGAGAAGGCAAGTCTTTAAGTGATGCCAAAATGAGAGAGAAAGACAGAGACAGAGACTGAGACTGGAAACCTGAGACAAACTCAGACAGCAAAAACCCTGGAGAAATCCAAAGGAAGAGAGAACCAAAGTCATAGTCCAGTCAGGAGGGCTCCTGCCTTGCTGCCTTGCACAGGGTCGAACCCAGGTTTGATCTCCGGCATCCCTTATGGTCCCCTGAGCACCACCAGGAGGGATCCCGGTATGCAGAGCCAGGAGTCAGTCCTGAGCATTGCTTGGTGTGATGAGAGGGGAGGGGGGAGAGAGAGAGAGAGAGAGAGAGAGAGAGAGAGAGAGAGAGAGAGAGAGAGAGAGAGAGAGAGAGAGAGAGAGAGAGAGAGAGAGAGAGAGAGAGAGAGAGAGAGAGAGAGAGAGAGAGAGAGAGAGAGGACTGAAGAGAGATGGAGGAGGAGGAAAAAGGAAACCGAGGCTAGCAGGCAGCAGGGGGGGGGGGGCTGGAACCCTGCCAGCGGACACCTCTAGGAAACAGTCTTGGGGTTGCTGGGTAGGCCAGGCAGGAAAGGGGGGGCAGGCGGAACGCCACGCCCACCGGCAAAGGGAAAGTGCAGGGCAACAGGCCTGGGGGTGCCAGCCTGCCTAGGGACAGGGTGCCCAAGGAGACATCCCAAAGGGTGGCTGGCCTTTATGGGGGGTGGGGGGAGACAAGGTCTGGGGTGGGCAGAAGACAGCAGCCTGGAAGAGTGAGAGTTTGGAGAGGGGTCAGATCAGGGCTGTGACCCAGGAGGACACGAGGACAAGTCCCTACGGACTGTCCCCCCCCCACTATCCACACACAGCCAGCAGTGGACAACTGTCCGCAGCCAGAGTGTGGACAGCCTGATGGATGCAGCCTGATCCAGGAGCCGAGGTCTGTCTGTCTGTCGTCTGTCCTTCACCACCCAAAAGAGCTCAGAAGCTGATGTGGGAAACCCACCTAGGCGAGCACCCCCTGATTTTCCATCCCAGTTTAGGTGGTCCTAGCAAGGCCTGGAGATCTATCTCGGGGTGCAGGGGACATCAGTCCCAAGACCCTCTCCCCAAAGAATGGTACTCTGCCCTCCAGGCTGCCTGTCTTTTGGGGTTCAGTTGCATGGGGAGCCCCCTCGGGGAGATGGGGCTGGGGGGCTGGGTCTTCCTCCCTGAAAAATCGCTTTTCCCTAGTAGAATCCCCCCAACACACACACACACACACACACACACAGACACCCAACGTGGCAGTCAAAATGGTCTCCCCACACCCCAACCCTGAGAATCCACCCCGGTGCTCAGAGCGCCCCAGGGACCCACTGGGCTTCTGAGAACCTCTGGGGGGGGGGAAGACACAGTCCACATCCACTTAACCTTGAGCACCCCCGGAAGGCAGGATAGGAGCAGTGGCCGCAGGGGACCCCAGCCTGAGTGAGCCCTGTCCTCCCTCCACTTCCCAACGGCTCCCTACTTCCCCACTTCTCCCACACACCGGGGCACCCCGCTACGTTGTGGCGGCGGCTCCCTGTCATCCCTCCACCCGCTCTCCGGGGTGGCAGCCAACTTGCCCCCTCCTCCAGGCAGTCCCCCGGCTGGCTCCTCTCCCAGGCATCCAGACGTTACTTGCCGGCCCTTGCCGTTCAAACAAGCTCCAGGTCCCTTTTCTCGGGGATCCCCAAGTCCCTGAAACTCGCCCCTCCGGCTCCTCGGAGCCCTGCAGCCGACCCCCCCAGGGGGCCCCCCAAAAAAACCCACCTGGCCCCGAACGGCTGCAGCCATGGCCTGTGCGGCGGGGAAGTGCGATCGGCCGCCGGCCGCCCCAGGGAAAGACGTTCCGGCCCCGCCCGCTCACGCCCCCTCCCGCGGGAGGCCCGGCCCAAGTCGGGGCTCCCCCGCCCCAAGTTCCCAGCGCATGCGCGGCCCCCTCCCAGGTCCGGCCCCCGGAGCGGGCACCGCGGGGAGGGCGCTGGGCTGGCCCGGGGCGAGGCCCTGGGGTCGATCGCCCGCACCCGGAGCACTGGGCATGGAGCTGAGGGCCTGGGCAGCACTGGGAGCGGCCCAGGCCCGGGCCCGGCGACTTGGGGGGCTCCCCACACCCCTAATTGAGCACTCGATCTCTGCACCTCTTCTTCCTTCCAGGGTTTCGGGGAGACTCGCAGCGAAGGCCCAGGTCTGGGGTGCTAGGCCCGGCCCAGCGTCGCTGGAGAAGGAAGCATCAGGCAACTAACGGTCAGTGGGCCCCAGGGGAGGCGCCTCGGCCTGGCGCCTCTGCAGCCTGGTGGCTCCTCCAGGGACAAAGACACCCCCAAGCGGCACCCCCTGCCCCAGTGTCCCACCAGGAGGGGTGCAGGCGGCCTGCTGGACTGGGGAGACTGGCTGAGCCGGGTTCCATCCCTGGCATGGCCTAGGGTTCCAGAGCACAGTCAGGGGTAGCCCTGGGCACAGAGTTAGTAAAAACCCTGAGCACAGAGTCAAGAGTAACCCCAAAGCACAGTTAGGGGGAGCCCCTGACAGGCCGGAATGGTAGCACAGATGTAGGGTGTTTTGCCTTGCATGTGGCCCAGAACAGGCCTGCATTTGATCTCTGGCATCCCAGAGGGCCCCCCAAATGAATGAGCCTGCCAGGAGCGATTTCTGAGCACAGGCCCAAAAACCAAGGGGGGAAAAAGAAGCAACCCCAGAACAGAGTCAGGAATAGGCCCTGAGCTCAGGGCTAGGAGTAACCCCCAAGCACTGAGCCAGGAGTAGCCCCAAGACAAATAAACTCTCACTCCAAGAGCACCCCCATTCCAGCAGGATCTGCTTCCCCAACCTCAGGCAGCCCCCCAGGACCCCCCTAACCCAGCCCAGCCCAGGCCTTTGGGGGATCATCCCGGCCTTGCACCCCCATCCTGGCCCACCCGGGGCCTCCTGGATTCCGGGCGGGGTGACTGACATTGGCCCAAGTGGAGTTTTCTTCATGTTTTTTTTATTAATGTTTTTTGAAATGTCATTTTCCTCCCTCCTCGCCCGGGCTCGGGGTTCGGGTGCGGCGCCCACAGACCCGCCCCCGACGCAGCCAATCAGCGGCCGCCGCACCCCCCGACTGGGCCAATCAGCGGCGGCCGCGCGGCTCCACCCATGCACCTGGCCTCCGCCCTCGGACGGACTAGCGGCTGCGGCCATCGGACTGGCAGCCCCCTCGGGCCCGGGCACCGCACCCCCTAATTGGCCCAATTAGCGCCTCGTTTCCTCTCCCCCGAGGGCCGGTCCTTTGGCGCCCAGACTCGGCCTTTGGGGGACAGCACGCGCCTCCAGCTGACAGGCCCTGGGACTGCAGGAGCTACCACTCTTGGGGGCTTGGGGACTTGGGGTCCCCCCACCCCAACCCAAGGGATGCCAAAGAGGGCGGGTGCGGGGATCCAGAGCTAAGCCAGGATTCCATCTCCGCCATCCCATAGGGTCCCTGAGCTAGGTCAGGAGTAACCCCTGAGTGCAGCCAGATGTGGCCCAAAAAAGCAAAATAAATAAGTTATTAAATACAGGTGCAAAGTGCGGTTATTTGGGTCGTTGGAATTAAGGGGGGGGGGCAGAGGCCCAACTGCAAAGTGAGTGAAAAGGAAGCAATGATGGGGGTCTCCTCGGGGCTGCCCAGCCAGCCCCAGCATCCTATTTCTGTTGCACCCGGTTACAAAGATCTCCAGCCCTGTGCAGAAGTTTTTTTTCAATCCAGGAGGCAGCCCAGAAGCTTAGGGGACACGGAGAGGTTAAGCACTGGCATACACACACCTCATTACCACCTGAGCCAACGTGCCCTCCCCAGCTCTTGGTGGCCAGCTCTTCCCACAGGGGTCACTCCAGAAGTGTTTCCTGGGTCACTCCCGTCTTCCACGCCCAGACCCCAACTTGGGGTTCTTACCCAGGACACCTGGATGGGGCCTTATCGGACCCCCCACTTCAGGCCTAAACTCTGTCAAGGCCTTAGCTGCCCTCCTGCGGCAGGGAAAGTTCCATTGTGGGAGGCCCAGATTGCTCCCACCTTGGTCAAGGCTGGTCATGGGGTAAATGCAGGGGCAGAGCTGCTCGACCTGAGGGTGGGGGAAGGGACCAGAGCAGGACTGGCCAAGGTCCCCCACAAAAGGCAGAGGTCCAGGCCATACTTCCTGGTTCCTCCTTAGCCCCAGGAGGCCCAGAGAGTGGGGAGGGTGTTTGCTTTGCACACGGCCCACCCTGGTTCCATTTCCAGCCTCCCATATGGTACCCTGAGCCTGCCAGGAGTCAATTTCTAAGCACCGTCCGTCGGGTGTGGCCCCAAAAGCAAACAAGCAAACAAACAACAAAAACAGTAATAAGAGACCAGAGCCAGAGTGAGGGCACTTGCCTTCCCCCTGCACCCCTTTTGGTCCCCCCCCCCCCCCAAGCCTCTACCAGGCTTGGTACCTGAGCACAGAGCCTAGAGTAAGCCCCATACAAAACCGAGACAATATGAAAACTCAAGAACATATAGGGGGTGAGGGCTGGCAGATACCCCAAACACATGATGTTCAGGGACTGATCCAAGCTGTGCTCAAGTGACCCTGGGTGGTCCATGGGGGACTTTTAGCTACCACTAGGGTTTTGGGGCCACACTGGGGGGAGTCGCTCAAGGGTTACTCCTGGCTCTGCACTCAGAAATCGCTCCTGGCAGGCTCGGGGGGAACATATAGGATGCCGGGAATTGAAACTGGTTCATCCGGGACCTCTGCATGCAAGGCAAATGCCCTACCACTGTGCTATCTCTCCGGCCCCAGGGTGGCATCAATCTTGCCTAATGGAGGGAGATCTTCAGGCCATGGAGGGGGTGATGGGCTTAGGGAGGGCTGAAGTCAGATTGGTGAGGAAGGGCTGAGAAAAATGCTCCCCCCCACAAAGTTAGTCCCTTTTGCCAGGTCTCTCCACCTTCTCCTGCCTCTCCCTCTTTCCTGATCTCTCTGTTCTTCACGTGACCTTGACAAGACTCAAATTCTATTTTTCCCAGCTTGCCTTGGCTGGGCAAAGCCTGTTCCTGCTTGTAAGATTAGGGAACGGGAACGGGCGTCGCTCCTACTCGGGGTTATCTGAGGAAACTCACGACCTTTCTTGATGGCCCCCACACCCACCCCAACTTCCCTGCTCCTTCAAAAAGGGCAAACACTGGGCTGGAGCTCTAAGACAGCGGATACCTGGCATGCGGCCAACCTGGGCTTCTGTCCCTGCACCCCATATGGTTCCCCGCCCCCAGCCGGCTAGGAGGAATTCTTGAGTGCAGAGCCAGGAGTGAGCCATGAGCATCATCGCCTGGTGTGGCCCCAAAACAAAGCCAAAAAGAGGGTAAACACAGCCAATCAGCAATGCACCAACTCCAGGGTCCTTGCATGGGTGGTTTCTACCCCAAAGTTCCTCAGAAAACAGGGTACCAAGGGCCAGAGGGGTGGCTCAAGCAATAGGGCATTTGCCTTGCACGCCCTAACCTAGGACTGACCAAGGTTTGATCCCCCGGCATCCCATATGGTCCCCCAAGCCAGGAGTAATTTCTGAGTGTCACCAGGTGTGGCCCAAAAAGTAAAAAACAAAAAAACAATAAAAACACCAACAACAACAACAACCAGAAAATAGGGTACCAGCCTAAGCAATAGCACAGCAGTAGGGCATTTGCCTTGCACACAGCTGACCCAGAATTGACCCGGGTTTGATCCCCGGCATCCCATATGGTCCCCGGAGCCTTCTAGGAGAGATTTCTTTTTTTTTTTTTTTTTTTTTGGTTTTTGGGCCACACCCGGTGACGCTCAGGGGTTACTCCTGGCTATGCGCTCAGAAGTCGCTCCTGGCTTGGGGGACCATATGGGACGCCGGGGGATCGAACCGCGGTCCGTCTCCTAGGCTAGCGCAGGTAAGGCAGGCACCTTACCTCGAGCGCCACCGCCCGGCCCCTAGGAGAGATTTCTGAGTGCAGAGACAGGAGGAGCCCCTAAGTATTGCCAGGTATGACCCCCCTCCAAAAAAAAAAAGAAGAAGAAAACAAGGTTCCAGAAGGATAGGACAGCGGGGAGGGTTTTTGCTTTGCACACGGCCAACCTGAGTTCAATCCCTGACATCCTAAGGGTCCCCTGAGCATGAGTTATCTCTAAATGCAGAGGCAGGAGTGAGCCCTGAGAATCACCGGGTAAGACCCCAAGACCAAAAGGAAAAGAAATGGGAGGATGGGGAAGAAAATTCGTCCTTCAGCCTCCAACTCTGCTGCTGTCCCCTGCTGTCCCCATGTCTTGGGGATCCCCCAACCCCACTTTTGCCTCCTTGAGCTTCTTCCCAGCCTTGGGCTCTCCCAGCAGCCCAGCCAGGCCCATCTTCACTCGCAAGGTCCTTCCTCCTCCCCACTCCCACCCCCACCCCGCCAAGGTGCCCCCAGACTCCGACACAGCTCACTAAGCACCCTGGAAGCACGAATGTGAGGTCACACTAGTGACCCTGTCCCCACCCCTACCCCACATTCCTGTCTCCCTCCCCCCAAGGTCACCCAGCACCTCCACAAAGTCGCATCAAGGACAATCCCCCCAGTGGTCACGCAGCAATGACCACCTCTGACCTGTCTCCGAAAATGTTGGGGTGACCTTAGCTGCTGAGCTCTGCCACGGGAGCCCCCTTTTCTTGTTATGGTTTTGAGGTCACACCCTGTAATGATCAGGGTTCACTCCTGGCTGTTCTCTGTTCTGCATTTGAAACACTGGGGGGAAGGTTTTCTTTTAATTTTTTAAAAATTTATTGATTGTGGGGCCGGAGAGATAGCATGGAGGTAAGGCCTTTGCTTTGCATGCAGAAGGACGGTGGTTCGAATCCCGGCATCCCATATGGTCCCCCCGAGCCTGCCAGGAGCAGTTTCTGAGTGTAGAGCCAGGAGTAAACCCTGAGTGCTGCTGGGTATGACAAATACAAAAAAAAAATTTTTTTTCATTGAGGGATTAGAGCGGTGGCACAAGCAGTAGGGTGCTGGCCTTGCACAGGCTAACCTAGGATGGACTGTGGTTCAATCCTCTGGGGTCCCATATGGTCCCCCAAGCCAGGATTGATTTCTGAGCACAAAGCCAGGAGTAACTCCTGAGCATCACCAGCTGTGACCCCCCCCAAATTATTTTTATTAATTGATTTTGGAGCCACACCCAGCAGCACTCAGAAATCATCCCTGCCAAGCTAGGGGACCATATGGGATGCCAGGGATCAAACCCAGGTCTGTCCTATGTTGGCTGTGTGCAAAGCAAACACCCTACCACTGTGCTATCTCTCTGGCCCATATTGGGGTGAAGTTAAGTGAATGCCACCCCAAGATCAGAGATTGTGCCGGTCCTTACTGAGACTATGCCGGTACCTAGGGAAAAGCACCTAGGGAAACGGTCAATGAGATAAGGGGCGAGGTCCTGACAAGCTGGACCGCTCTATAAAACCAGCATTCTCGGCCGCATTCTTGACACCTGACAAACACACAAAGACCCAGGTTTGCTCTTAATATATATGTATATATATATATATATATATATACACACACATATATAGGGGTATATACACACACACACACACACACACACACACACACATATAGGGGGGCAGAGAGATAGCGTGGAGGTAAGGCGTTTGCCTTTCATGCAGAAGGATGGTGGTTCGAATCCCAGCATCCCAGATGGTCCCCTGAGCCTGGCAGGAGCAATTTCTGAGCGCAGAGCCAGGAATAACCCCTGAGCACTACCAGCACCGAAAACCAAGCCAAAACAAACAAACAAACAAAATATATATAGAAGAAGGGTGGATGGGAGCGAGAGCACAGCAGGGAGAGAACTTGCCTTGCACACAGCCAACCGGGGTTCAATCCCAGGCATCCCACAAGGTCCTCAGCAGCTCCAGGAGTGATCCCTGAGTGCAAAACTGGGAGTGGTCCTGAGCATTGCTTCCCAAACAAAACAAAGAAACCCACACAATGGGCCATGTTAATCTTGATCCTTTACAAAGCTGTTTGTTTGTTTGTTTTGTTTTGCCAAACCCTGTGATGCTCAGGGCTTACTCCTGGCTCTGCACTCAGAAATTGCTCCTGGCTCAGGGACACCGGGGATCGAACCCAGGTCCATCCTGGGTCAGCTGAGGGCAAAGCAAACACCCTACCGCTGCCCTATTACTCTGGCCCCCCTCCTTTACTAAGTTTTTTTTTTTTAATTGAACTAAGTTTCTTTTTTTCTTCTTCTTTTGGTTTTTGGACCACACCTAGTGGTGCTCAGGGGTTATTCCTGGCTCTGCACTCAGAAATTGTTCCTGGCCATCATGGGGACCATATGGGATGCCAGGAATCAAATCTGGGTCAGCAGCATGCAAGGCAATTGCCCTCTTCACTGTGCTATCACTCTGGCCCAGGAAACTAAGTTTCTAGTTTCTCCCTGACTGTGGATTTTCCTTTTCAATTAAATTTTCTTTTTTTTTTCTTTTTTTTTTTTTTTTGGTTTTTGGGCCACACCCGGCATTGCTCGGGGGTTACTCCTGGCTGTCTGCTCAGAAATAGCTCCTGGCAGGCACGGGGGGGGGGGGGGGGCCATATGGGACACCGGGATTTGAACCAACCACCTTTGGTCCTGGATCAGCTGCTTGCAAGGCAAACGTCGCTGTGCTAGCTCTCCGGGCCCAAATTTTCTATTTTCTAAAGCTGAGTCTAGGTATCTTTATTGTTCAATATTTTCATTCTTGACAATATTGAAAAACTAAAAACCATGAACAATTGCAGATCTGTCACCATTGCTTCTGCAAAAAGAACACACTTGAGGGACTGAAGTGATAGAACAATGGGGGAAGGTGTTTGCCTTGCATGCAGCAACTGGGTTTGAGTCCCTTGAGCACCACCAGGCGTGACTCTGAGTGCAGAGCCAGGAGTCAGCCCTAAGCATCGCTGGGTATGACCCCAAAACAAAACAATACAAGCCCCAAACATAAGTTCAATTTAAAAAAAAAAAAAATTGCATTCGGGGCAGGAGAGGTAGCACAACAGTAGGGTGTTTGCCTTGCAAACAGCCGATTCAGGACGGACAGTGGTTCAAATCCCCGCATCCCATATTGTCCCCCAGCCTGCCAGGGGCAATTTCTGAGTGAAGAGCCAGGAGTAACCCCTGAGTGCTGTCGGGTGTGACCCAAATAAAAATTTAAAAATTGCATCCATTTTCAACCTTCTGCAGATCTGGCTGGAAGTGGAGAGAAGGAAATGTAGAATAAGGTCAGTTTCTCCAACTGTCCTCAGCGCTAGAGCTGAAAGCAAGCTTCTCCCAACGGCTTTCTGCCCCAGGACCTTTGCACATGCTCTTTGGTTCGGGAAACACCCTGTGCCCTACTCTCCTTAGCCCTCTCTCCCACTCAGAGCTCCAGGCTCCTTCTTATCGGCTTGCCCCACACTGTTTACCCAACCTGCATAGAAGAGATTTCCACCAACTGAGGCAGGTGGCCTGAACAGAATAGAGCAAGGGTCAGGAGACACTGCCCTGGAACATCTGGGCTTCATCAGGACTACAGGGCATCAACCCAGGGCATACGTAGGGCCCTGGGGCAGATTTTCCTTCTCACAATGTCCCATGTGACACAAAAGGGGAGCCTGGTTCACTGAGGCACCGAGAATTGAGGTCACCTGCTCAATGCCCTGATAGGGGTTGGCAACGAGTTTAGGGAACATGAAGTCCCTAGAGTTATACTGTCCTCCTACCTGAATCAATCACTTCAGTATTGGTTTAGAGACTATAGGGAAGGGTGGGGAGTGGAGTTTGCCAAAAAACGAGCTGGCCTTTAGCATATTGGCTCCAAGAAATCTATTTTGGGGGGTCAGGGACCACAAGAGCTATTGAAATCTATTTTTGGGGGTCAGTGGGCCACAAGCAGTGCTGTTCAGGGACTATGAAACACTGACTCAAACATGCAATACTGGAACTGGAGAATAGATAACACATAAACAGGGCACTTGCTTCGCAGGTGGCCAACCCAGGTTGGCATTGTTCAAGGCCATTCTGAGCACGAAGCCAGGAGTAAAATCTTAGAGCGCCATCAGGTGTGGCCCCAAAATCACCATCTCCGAAAAAGCTGTGGGTCCTTTGACTCTCTCTTGGTCCTGGCCTAATTTGGAAGAGAAATCAGAAATTCAGTGAGTTAGGAGAATCTTGATGTTTTGGAGGTTTTTTTCTGCACTCAAAAATCACTCCTGGGGGCCGGGCGGTGGCGCTGGAGGTAAGGTGCCTGCCTTACCTGCGCTAGCCTAGGAGACGGACCGCGGTTCGATCCCCCGGCGTCCCATATGGTCCCCCAAGCCAGGAGCGACTTCTGAGCGCATAGCCAGGAGTAACCCCTGAGCGTTACCGGGTGTGGCCCAAAAACCAAAAAAAAAAAAAAAAAAAATCACTCCTGGGGGCCGGGCGGTGGCGCTAAAGGTAAGGTGCCTGCCTTGCCTGCGCTATCCTTGGACGGACCGCGGTTCGATCCCCCGGTGTCCCATATGGTCCCCCAAGCCAGGAGCAACTTCTGAGCACATAGCCAGGAGTAACCCCTGAGCATTACCGGGTGTGGCCCAAAAATCAAAAAAAAAAAAAATCACTCCTGGGGCCAGAGCGGTGGTGCAATGGTAGGACGTCTGCCTTGCACGTGCTAACCTAGGACGGACTGTGGTTTGACCCCCCAGCGTCCCATATGGTCCCCCAAGCCAGGAGCGATTTTTGAGTGCCTAGCCAGGAGTAACCCCTGAGTGTCACCGAGTGTGGCCCAAAAAGCAAAGCAAAACAAAACAAAACAAAACAAACAAACAAACAAACAAAACCACTCCTGGCAGACTTAGGGGACCATAAAGGATGCTGAAGATCAAACCCTGGGTTGGCCACATGCAAGGCAAACTCCCTCCCTGTTGTGCTATCATTCTAGCCCCTCTTGATGGTATTTTTGTTTTGTTTCGTTTTGTTTTCAGGGGGGTTCGCACAGCACAAGCTGCACTAGGGGTTACTCCTGGCTCTGAGCTCAGAAATCGCCCTGGCAGGCTCAAGGGACTGTATGGGATGCTGAGAATCGAACCTGGGTCCGTCCTGGGTCAGCCACATGCAAGGCAAACACCCTACCACTGTGCTATCATTCCAGTTCCCCTCATGATGATTTTAAAGAATGACTTAAACCCTTTTGACTTATTTATTTTGGGGTTTGAAGGGCCCACACCTTGGGGTACCCAGGGATTACTTCTGGCTCTGAGCTCAAGGATCACTCTTAGCAGTGCTCAGGACTCTATCGGGGGTGCCAGGGATCGAACCCAGGTTGGCCATGTGCAAAACAAACCTTTGAGGCTGTTATCCGGGGGAGTGGGCCCTCACTAGCACTTTATGGAGAGTATTTCATTATTTAAGATCTGCTGACCCAGGGCCAGAGCGGTGGCACAAGCGGTAAGGCGTCTGCCTCGCCAGCACTAGCCTAGGACAAACCGGACCGCGGTTAGATCCCCGCTTCCCATATAAGTCCCCCAAGCCAGGAGCGATTTCTGAACACAGAGGCAGGAGGAACCCCTGAGCGCTCTCCCTTCTCCCCACCATCTGTCTGGCTTCCCTAGCAGCCACCAGAGGGCATCACTCCCCCAGGCCAAGTCTAAGGCCCCCACCCCTCTAAAGCCCCCAGGCCTCACTGGCCCTCTCTGCCTTGCTTACTGGCCCAGGCTCTCCACCTTCCTCCTGGGGTATCCTGGCATGGGCCCCCTTTAGGGCCCCTATGCCTCGGATGATCACCCCCACGCAGTGCTGCTGGAGAATGGGCCAGGCACTGGCCTTGATGAGGTGTCCTCCCCTCCTCGCCCCTGTTCAACCCCCAGTTTGGAGTGATCCCTGAGCACAGAGCCAAGAGTAAGCCAAGAGTAAGCACCCCACGGTGTAACCAATAAAGAAAACAAAATAAGGAAGGAAGGAAGCGAGCAAAGGGGGTTTGGCCGAGGCCAGATGTTCAGTGGCAGCTGGGGGGTGAAGGGCAGACAGGAGCACTGGAAAGTGGGGTGCAGGCTGTTAATAGTAATAGGAACAGGAAGGGCCAGAGCTACAGCATAGTGGGGAGGGTATTTGCCTTGCACATGGCCGAGCACAGTTCGATCCCTGTCATCCCAGAGAGTACCAGGAGCGATTTCTGAGCCCAGATGACGCAAAAAACCAAACAAACAAAAAGATAACAACAACACACACACTAGAGAACACACACACACACACACACACAAATAGAGGGCCCCCAAAAAAGTACTGTGATTAGGGCACTTGCCTTTCATGTGGCTGACCCAAGTGACCCAGAGTTGGTTCCTGGCACCACACGCTGTCCCTTCACATCTTCCTCATGTGTGACAACACAGCGAAGACAGTTCTCAAAGTTCTTGCTCCCGGCCAGGTCACCCATCTCTGGCACCCAACTCTGGCACCCGAGGGAAGAGGGCAGGGGTTTGAGGGAGGAGGAGCAAGGGAGTCTGAGGGAGGTGTTGGGAGTCTGGACCCCTATCTAAGGAGGAAGGGGGTTGGGTGGACTGAGGGGCCATTGCTGATAATCACATGGGTCCCCTTTCTGCAGAGAAGAGCCAAGAGATTGAGGGGGCCACCCCCCAATCCTTGGTGAGGCCTCTGCTGCCCTCTCGTGGTCACTTAAGGGGGCTTGGATAAGTCCACGATGACCCAGGACAACCCCCAAAGCATGGACACCTGCTCCCCAAAGGGCCAGGATGAACCCCAAGCCTGAAAGTGACCTTTGCAAACCACCCCACTGGGGATTTAATGCAACAAGGGCCCTCAACTGCCCCTTCCCCATTCACATTGGTAATGAGGCCCCGAGTTCCAGAAACCTGCGGTGGGGTCCCCCTTTTCACCCAAGCTCCCCACTATTCCGCCCCCACCTTCCCACCTCGAGTGTGCCCTGAAATCCAGGCCTCGATCCATCCCCCAGAGTCTAAGGAGGCCGCTCAGGCTGGACCCCAAAATGCTAACCCCGAGAGGGGGGAACGATGCCAATTTAGCTCAGCCCCTCCACTCTTAGACCCTAAAGTTAAAGCCCCTAGGCTTCTTCCATGAGATCCATGAAGCCAGGCCCCCCCACCTCCTGCTGGGGGAACCCACCTTCTTCCAGGGGATCCCAAATCACTGCTGTTCCAAGAACCCCAAAGAGAAAGGAAACTACTGACTGACTAAAAATTCCAAGTTTTAATCCAAATTTGCACAGGCGGGGGTGCAAGCCAAGCTCTGGCCACAGACAGGCGCCCAAGGGTGCAAGCTGGGGACCCTCACCCCAGACCTTGCTGCAAGGGGCCTGGCCTGGGATTGACAGCCCTGGCCACGCCCCGGAAGTCCGGGGCGGGCTCCTATTGGCTGCTCAGAAGCTGGACTGCAGCAGCGTGACGCGCAGAGGCCACGCCCCTTCGCCATGGGCGCGTGCGCGGTGGGCGGGGCCCGAGTCCCACGCGGCCTCCCAGGGGGCGGTCCCTGACACAGGGCCACGCCCGCTGCCTCGTCGGGCGAAGCTGGAGCCGGATTCGGCCTCTGCTGTTGCTGCGGGAGATCTGGGGGGCGAGGTCCCTGGGGCTGCTGGGTCTGAGGGCGGCGGCGGCGGCGCAGGTGGAAGAGGGTCCTCTTGGGGGTCCACATTCCCACCTGGGGAGGACGAGAAGGGCATGCGTGGGGGGACCCCGGAGTTGGGCCCTCGGACTGGGGGTGCCACCCCCCTCTCCTCCAGGCCCAGGAGTCCTGCACCCCAGAAAAATGGGCCTTGGGTCTTAATACTTAGGACTGGGATGCCACCCCTATCTTCCCCAGACCCAGGTGTCCTAGACCCCAATTTCTGCATCCCAGAAAAATGGGGCCTTGCGTCTTAATGCTTAGAACTGGGATGCCACCCCCATATTCTCCTCCCCCAGACCCAGGAGTCCTGCACCCTGATTTCTGCACCCAAAAAATGGGCCTTGGGGCTTAATGCTTAGGACTGGGGGTGCCACCCCCATCTTCTCCTCCAGGCCCAGGAATCCAGCACCCCAATTTCTGCACCCCAGAAAAATGGGGCCTTGGGTCTTAATGCTTAGGACTGGGGGTGCCACCCCATCTTCTCTTCCAGGCTCTGGAGTCTTGCACCCCGATTTCTGCACCCCAGAAAAATGGGACCTTGGGTCTTAATGCTTAGGACTGGAGGTGCCACTCCCATCTTCCCCTTCTCCAGGCCCAGGAGTCTTGTACCCCGATTTCTGCACCCCAGAAAAATTCCTAAAGCCTGTCCTACCAAGGCAAAGGGATCCCCAACCTCAATGGTTCCCCCAGCCCTGCTCACCTGTCATCATTCGGTGCCACTGCGACGCCTCCGTGGCCAGGGCCTGAGAGAGGCTAAGGACTCGTTCACGGTGACCCTCCGAGGCCGGCAAATAGGAGGTGCAGTTCCTAGGACTAGTAAAAAAGAGGTTATTGGGGCAGGTACTATTAGGGGGCCTGAAGGCCGCGGTGCCTTCTGGGAGTTGTAGTTCCCAGCACGTGTCCTAGGACTTAAATGGAGTTGCCAGGTGCTTTGTAGGATTTGTAGTCCAGTCACGAGTGCCAGGCCCAGGATAGATTGGGAAGAAGTAAAGCAGTGGTCACTGGGGGAACCAGGTCTTTCTCAGACCCCAGATACCAGACTTCTAAGGCGCTGCAAATAGGGCTTCACTCCTCGAGTATGTTTGATATTTTTTGGGGGGTTGGGTCATATCAGGCAGTGTTTAGGGGTTACTCCAGGCTCTGCACTCAGAAATTGCCCCTGGCAGGCACAGGGGACCATATGAAATGCTGGGATCCAAACCACCATCTGTCCTGATCGGCCGCGTGCAAGGCAAACGCCCTACCGCTGTGTTATCTCTCCAGCTCCTATGCTTGATAATTAAATAATAATGTTTCTGGGCCCGGAGAGATAGCACAGCTGCGTTTGCCTTGCAAGCGGTCAATCCAGGACCAAAGGTGGTTGGTTTGAACCCCAGTGTCCCATATGGTCCCCCGTGTCTGCCAGGAGCTATTTCTGAGCAGACAGCCAGAAGTAACCCCTGAGCAATGCCGGGTGTGGCCCAAAAAACAAAATAATAATAATAATAATAATAATAATAATAATAATAATAATAATAATAATAATGTTTCTGGGGACAGAGCCATAGTAGAGCAGGTAGGGCTTCCATGAGGCCAATGGTCACCCTGCGTTCAGTCCCTGGTTCCTGAGCACCACCAGAAGTGAATCCTGAGCGAGTTAGCCCTGAGCATCACTGGGTTTAGCTAGTGATTAAAAATCAAATAAAATGATTATGTGGGACATAATAATGTGGCCCTGCCCATCAGCCCCTTACCTGCTCCAGGACCCTGAACTTCGGAGCCATTTCTGGGTTCCTGAGTGTCCTGGGACGGGCTGCAAAGGAATTGGGATGTTAAGAATTGGCCACCCCGGGGACTGGGGAGATAGCAGCCTTGCACGTGGCCAGCCCAGATTCAATCCTCAGCACCCCATATGGTCCCCTAGGATGGGCTGCAACTATTGCTCCAGCCCCTCTTTGTGGTTTTTACATTTATTAAATTAAAAATATTGTTTGTTTTATTTTCTTTAATAATCCAGAACAACTGAGAAAGGATAGAGCAACCAGAAATGCAGCAGCAGCGCCTAGGCTGGAGATGAGGAAACCACCCCCAGACCCCCAACGGCTGAGGGCAGGATGGGAAGAAGTTGGGGTGAGCCTGGAAATACAGTTGTGGGTGAACCAGGAGATATTCCTATTGTGCTGAGAGAGAAAGTGAGGCACCTCCCCTGCTCCCCGCCCTCTGCTGTCCTTACCTTTTGCTCCCCGTTAGGCTGGCGTTGGGCCGGGGACCGTGTCCTTCCCAGGGTGAGGAGTGCCGGGGATGCAGGACGAGACAGTGTCCGGCCACTCTCCTGATTCTTTCGTAGTCTCTCCAGCTGCTCCTGAGCACTCATGCGGGGCCGGGTCAGGGGGTGCTGCGGGCAGAAACACATGGGACCCAGCTATGGACTCCCTGGACCAGCCATGAAGGGGTTCCCCACCAGGCTCAGGGCCTTTTGATGCCCAGAGCTGACTGCAGCTTCACATCCCAAGACTCCCTGGATAAAGGCATTGGGGTCCCTTTGAAGCCAGAGCCAGGATTTATGCAAAACATAAAATAAAACGACTTCAGGAATAAGGTGGGGAGATCTGTGAGCTGCAGAAAGACCTGTGGGGCACCCTGTGCATCTGAGAAAGAGACAGGCAGAGGACTGAAAAGGTATTTTTTTTGGTGGAGGATGGATTTGGGAGTGTAGGCTACTCTTTGTGCTCAGCATTGACCCCTGGTGGTAATCGGAGACCATGCAGTGCCCAGCGTGGAGGCTGGGGTGTTCTGTCAAAGCAAGTGCCTTAACCCTGGTTTAATCTCCCCGTTCCTTATCCAGGAGGATTACCAGAGGCAGAGGTGGTGACAGACTTTAAGGAACAGTTTCTGTTTCACATAAACACAAAATACTGGTGCTGGAGACAAGAGATAACAGGGGTAAGGCACTTGCCTGGCCTGCAACCAACCCTGGGTGAATCTCTGGCACCAGCTGGGGTCCCTGAGCATCACCAGGAGTGATCCCCGAGCACCTGGCCAGGAGCAATACATGGCACTGGACTGGATGTAGCAAAAAAAAAAAAAAAAAAAACCTGGGGCCAGAGAGATAGCATGGAGGTAAGGCGTTTGGCTTTCATGCAGAAGGTCACTAGTTCGAATTCCAGCATCCCATATGGTCCCCCGAGCCTGCCAGGAACAATTTCTGAGTGTGCAGCCAGGAGCAACTCTGCTGGGTGTGATCCAAAAATAAATAAATAAAACTCAGAGGCCTGAGAGATATAACAGAGGTAAGGCATTTGCCTTGCATGCGTCCAAACCGGGATGGACCTGGGTTCGATTCCTGGCATCCCATATGGTCCCCCAAGCCTGCCAGGAGCGATTTCTGAGCACAGAGCCAGGAGTAACCTCAGAGCACTGCCTGGTGTGGTCCAAAAATCAAAAACAAAAAC
This sequence comes from Suncus etruscus, assembly GCF_024139225.1. Lineage (NCBI taxonomy): Eukaryota > Metazoa > Chordata > Mammalia > Eulipotyphla > Soricidae > Suncus > Suncus etruscus. The sequence continues at coordinate 92,316,825 of NC_064861.1, forward strand.
AAAAAAGTCAAAAGAAAACAGAGAACTGGCCTAGACAGTGGCAGTGGGAGGGAGAAAGGATTGGGCAGCCCAGGTTGGCTCTTGGTGCTGAGACAAGTTAGGACCCAAATCAGACACCAGCCCTCAGGGTTGTGAGCAGGTTAGTACAGTCTGTCTATCTGTCTAGAGCATGCCTTTGCTCAGATCCTCTCTGGTGATAACGGGGTTCTGAAAAATATTATGGGCCTGGGGGAGATAAAGGGCTCTGAGCCTTGGCCACAGGCAAAAGCCAGTTGGCACTTCTGGCCAGGAAAAAGCCAACATTCGCCACAACTTTTATTTTTTGTTTGTTTGGAGTTTTTTGTTTTTCTGTGTTTTTCTTGTTGTTTTTTTTTTGGGGGGGGATTGTTTTTATTTCTTGTTTTTGTTTTTGTTTGCTTTTTGGGCCACACCCAGTGACGCTCAGGGATTACTCCTGGTCATGCACTCAGAAATTGCTCCTGGCTTGGGAGACCACATGGGATGCCAGAGATTGAACCACAGTCCTTCCTGGGTCAGCCGCATGCAAGGCAAACGCCCTACCATTGTGCTATTGCTCCAGCCAAATTGTTTGGAGTTTTGCCTACTTTCTCTGCTGTGTTATTGTGCAAATTTGTAAGGCTCCAGGAAACTAAAACACATTTTTTTGGGGGAAGGTCACACCCAACAGTGCTACGGAGCGACTCTTGGCGGTGTCAGAGAACCCAATGTGGTAGCAGGGTTTTTTACTTTTTTTTTTGTTTTTTTGTTCTGTTTTGTTTTGGGGCCACACTTGTGGCCTTCAGGGGTCACTCCTGGCTCTGTGCTCAGAAATTCCTTCTGTCAGTGTTTGGTGGAACCTATGGGATGCCGGGGATCGAACCCAAGTCGGCCGAGTGCTCCAGCCTTAAGTAGCAGGAATTTGAAGCATAGTTGTGATAGAAGCAGCTGGAGAGACAGGTGGGGGGAAACACTTGTCTTGACTTGCACATGGCTGACCTGGCTTCAATCGTTGGCACCCCAGAAGGTCTCCAGAGCCCAGACAGGAGTAATCACTGAACATGGGCTAAAGGGAAACCATGGAGCACCAAGAAAACAAGAACTGGTTTGTAGCAGCTGCCACAGGCTGGTGCTGGACCCCGTGAAGACATGGGCAGTGGTAACCCCAAGACTGAGAATGGGGAGCTCCCAACCTAAGGCAAACGCCAGATGATGGGCAGTTAACCCTGGTTGACCATCAAAGGGCCTTCTGTCCTTGGAGTCCCTAAGTAGCCAAAGCTGGTGCCAGCAAGAATAGGACAAAGTGGAGCCAGAGCCATAGCACAGCAGGGCAGGCATTTGCCTTGTATGCAGTTGACCTGGGTTCAGTCCCTGTAATCCCCTAAGGTCCCTTGAGCCTACTAGGAGTGATTTCTGAGCGCAGAGCCAGGAGTAACTCCTGAGTGCTGCAGGATGTGGCAAAAGGAAAGAAGGAAGGAAGGAAAGAAGGAAGGAAGGAAGGAAGGAAGGAAGGAAGGAAGGAAGGAAGGAAGGAAGGAAGGAAGGAAGGAAGGAAGGAAGGAAGGAAGGAAGGAAGGAGAGTTCAAGTGTTATCTACTTTGCTTTTTGGGATTGTTTTGGGGTTGGGGGCCACACCCAGCAGTGCTCAGGAGTCACTTCTAGCAGTGATAAGGATGAAAGCTGGGTATGTGCCCCCTTGGGGCACCAGTTCACGCTCTTCTGGCCATGCACGGGGGAAAGGGTGAGTGGCGAGGTTTGCTTGGTTACCCCAATCTCAAAAACTCCCCTGGCTGGAGAGTTATGGGGTCAGTGAAGGGACACCTACCTTGGCACCCGCGTGTGGGGAGGGAGGCCGGGAGACACCCTGAACTCCAGCACCTGGAAGAGCAGTTAGACTTGGTGAGGTTGGGGTACCACCTGGAGAGTTCCCTCCCCACCCAGGACTCTCACCTGAAGATGGGGGGCTGCTGAGGTCTCTGTGGACCCCATTGGGGTGGGGGGAGCTCTGTCCCAGGGATTCCGGCAGGATCTGGGGGGGCTGGAGAAGGAGAATTGTGAGTCCTGAACTGGGTCAGTAGATGCCCCTAGAAAAGAGGCCTCAATTCACCTCGCATCAAACACGCCTGCCTGACTGTTTCAGACCATCAGCAGCAGCTGGAATATTCTAGAAGCCTTGTTGTCGCCTGGCTGCAGTTCCAGACAGACTCCAGCTCCTCAGAGAGCAGAAACTTCCTGCCTAGACAGCCAGAGGCATCAAGGGCAGCCCAGGACAGGGCCAAGGGGGACTCTCTGGATGCTCGGTGGTGTCCATCTCATCACACACTCTCTCCCTCTTTTTGCTTTGTTTTGGTTTTAGTTTTTGGGTCACACCCAGCAGTGCTCAGGGGTTCCTCCTGGCTCTACGCTCTGAAATCGCTCCTGGCAGACTTTGGGGACCATATGGGATGCCGGGATTCGAACCACCGTCCTTCTGCCTTACCTCCATGCTATCTCTCCAGCCCCTCTCTCCCTCTCTTTTTAAGAAATTTTTGATGAGGCTGGAGAGATAGCATAGAGGTAAGATGTTTGCCTTGCATGCAGAAGGATGGTGGTTCGAATCCCGGCATCCCATATGGTCCCCCATGCCTGCCAGGAGTGATTTTTGAGCGTAGAGCCAGAAGTAGCCCCTGAGCGCTACCGGGAGTGACCCGAAAACAAAATATATATATTTGTTTGTTTGGTTGGTTGGTCTTTGGTTTCTGAGCCACACCCGGTGATGCTCAGGGGTTACTCCTGGCTATGCGCTCAGAAATCGCTCCTGGCTTGGGCAGGGAAGGTGGCGCTAGAGGTAAGATGTCTGCCTTGCAAGCGCTAGCATAGGACGGACTGCGGTTCGATCCCCCGGTGTCCCATATGGTCCCCCCAAGCCAGGGGTGATTCCTGAGTGCATAGCCAGGAGTAACCCCTGAGCATCAAATGGGTGTGACCCAAAAACCAAAAAAAAAAAAAAAAAAAAAAAAAAGAAATCACTCCTGGCTTGGAGGACCATATGGGACGCCGGGGGATCGAACCGCTGTCCGTCCTAGGCTAGTGCAGGCAAGGCAGGCACCTTACCTCTAGCGCCACCACGCCAGCCCCTATTTTTTGGGGGGAGGGGCCACAGCTGGTGGTGGTCAGGGGTTATTCCTGGAGGATCCGCCACTGGTGCCAGTAACAGGACCCAGGATTGCTTGCAAAGCAAGCCTGGGGAGCTTTCTCCAAGACCCTGAGTTTCTCTTTCGGGTCACAGACCGCTGGGCTCAGAACTTCCTCCTGGCTCTGTGCTCAGAGCCTGACTCAGAACATCTGGCAGTGTTCAGGAGACCATATGAGATGCCAGGAATCAAATCCTGATCATCCGCATGCAAGGCAAGGCAAGTAGCCTGCTTCCTTGTAACTACCATTCTGCCCCTTGTCTGTTTGTTTTTTTGTTGTTGTTGCTTGGTTTTTGTTTGTTTATATTTGGGCCACACCTGGCAATGCTCAGGGGTTACTCCTGGCTCTGTATTTAGAAGTCAATCCTGGAAGGCTTGGGGGATCATATGGGATACCGGGGATTGAACCCAGGTCCATCCTGGGTTGGCCATGTGCAAGGTAAACGTCCTATCTCTGTGCTATCACTCCAGACCCATGCCAGGAGTAACTTCTTTTTTTTTTTTTTTTTTTTTTTTTTTTGGTTTTTGGGCCACACCCGGCGATGCTCAGGGGTTACTCCTGGCTGTCTGCTCAGAAATAGCTCCTGGCAGGCACGAGGGACCATATGGGACACCAGGATTCGAACCAACCACCTTTGGTCCTGGATCGGCTGCTTGCAAGGCAAGCTGTGCTATCTCTCCCGGCCCCAGGAGTAATTTCTAAGTGCAAAGCCAGGAATAACTTCTGAGCACAGCTGAGCATGGCCCCAAAACAAACAAAAAAAAGCAACCAAACAATAACAACACAAATACACAACAGAGGCCAGAAGATCCAGGTGCAAGGCTTTGTTTGTTTGTTTTGTTTTGTTTTGTTTTTAAGTCACACCCGGCAATGCTCAGGGGTTACTCCTGGGCTCCACGCTCAGAAATCACTCCTGGCACTCGGGGGGTCAGCATTCGAACCAATGACCTTCTGCATGAAAGGCAAACGCCTTACCTAAATGCTGTCTCTCCGACCCCTGCAAGGCTTTTTGACCTTACCCAATTTATCTGTGGGAATCCCCTCAGTAAGGCACAAAGCAGTTCCGATAATCCCTGTTTTTACACCTGGAGCAATTGAGGCTCCGAAAAAAAAATCAGTGATTGAAACCAAGACAGCAGAAGCAGGATCCTCAGGTACACTGGATGAGGGGAAAATCCCAAAAATCTGGGCTAAAGCTGGGAGCAAGGGGGGGGGGGGGGGGACAACTCTTGCTTTGTGAGTACCCCAATCCGGGTCAGTTTCTCTTTCTTACAGACCCCCTAACTGACACTACCAGCAGGAACTAAGTGGGGTACGTGTCAATTTCAGGTTAGTTTCATGTCAATTTCAGAACCGGCTCATGGCAATTTCAGGTCAGTTTCATGTCAATTTCAAGCCAGTTTCCTGTCAATTTCAGGCCAGTTTCGTGTTGATTTCAGGTCTGTTTTACATCAATTTCAGGCCAGTTTCAGGTCCCACCAGCGCTCAGAGGGGCTCAGGTGTGTGCAGGGCAATGGTTGGCCTGGGGCCCAGGGGGCGGCCACTTGGTCGGCAACCTTTTTTTTCAACTGAGCCAAATCTCACCAAAACCACGATTGAAATTTATTTTGAGAGCCACACAGGGCGCGCACTGGCAGAGGCTAGGAGCAGAGTCCTGACTCCTGGAGCGGCCGCCCGGCACACAGAAGAGCCAAATTCACAGTGGAAAGAGCCACATGCAGCTCGAAAGCCGAAGGTTGCCGACCACTGGGGCCGCCTCTGGGCAGAGGGGCCAAGACCCTGGGCAGGGTAGGAGGTGGGGGGAGGGCCCACCTCTCTCTCCGAAGTCTCTTCTCTTGCCAGGGCAGAGGATGGGGGGTCAGAATCTGCGTGGGGCACAGGTTTCTGGGCTCCCCTCAGTCCTGCCAGTGTATCTTCCACCATCCACAGCTGCTGCTGAGCAGACGCTCTGTCCTAGAGGGGTGAAAGGAAAACACTTGTGACCCCAAATGTGGGAACTATGGAAAGGTGGGGAGCTGGGGCTGGAGAGGCAGCGAAGGGGTTAAGGCAGTTAACCCGTGCCTGGCTGATAGGGGTTCATTCCCTGGCATCCCCTAGTGTCCCCTGAGCATCAACAGGAATGATTTCCCTTGTAATAAGACACTCAGAGATTAACCCAAAATAAAGGTATTCTCCCATCTTCTCTCCTCAAAAACCGCTCCTTTTTTTTTGTTTTGCGGCCACATCGGCGGCACTCTGGGGTTACTCCTGGCTTTGTGCTCAGAAATTGTTTCTGGCAGGCTCCGGGGACCATATGGGATGCCAGGGATAGAACTTGGGTCCATCCCAGGTCAGCAGCATGCAAGGCAAGCACCCTACTGGCATGCTATCACTCCAGTCCCAAGACCTCTCCTTTTGATCTGTAAAAGCCCACCTGGATTACTCGACCTTCCCCCTCCTGGTGAATTGATGTTGGTTTTGTTTTGTTTTGTTTTGTTTTTTGGGTCACACCCGGTGGTGCTCAGGGGTTACTCCTGGCTGTCTGCTCAGAAATAGCTCCTGGCAGGCACGGGGGACCATATGGGACACGGGGATTCGAACCAACCACCTTTGGTCCTGGATCGGCTGCTTGCAAGGCAAACACCGCTGTGCTATCTCTCCGGGCCCCAAGGATGTTGGTTTAATAAAGAGGCAGTTCTGGGATTTGGGAAAGGCGAAGAGGCCAGGAGGTGACAAGCAAACTGATTCCTTGACACTCTACTTACTGACTTGGTTTATTAATCCTTTGAGGCTGTCCTACCTCTTTCAGACCCATCTGTGTAGGGATTAGAAATACGGTGCATGGGGGATCTCACAACTCGTGGATTTTATTTTACAGTCCCTGAATGCAGAGCCAGGAGTCAGCCCTGAGCAACACAAAATGTGCTCTTTCCCACACATCTCCCCAAAAAGGAAAAAAGAAATCAACAGAGCAAATATCTTGAGTATCTTTCAGTGAATGTTTCATATTACTTTTATTTTTATTTTCTATATTTATATATAATATTTATTTTTCATATATATATATATATATATATATATATATATATATATAGAGAGAGAGAGAGAGAGAGAGAGAGAGAGAGAGAGAGAGAGATTTTTTGGGCCACACCCGGTGGCACTCAGGGGTTACTCCTGGCTCTTCTCAGAAATCGCTCTGGCAGGCTCAGGGGCCCTATGGAGGCCGGGAATGGAACCTGGGTCCATCCCGGTCCTGGGTTGGCCTCATGCAAGGCAAACACCCTATTGCTCTGACTCCTCCCAATATATTTATGTTCATGGCGAACACTGTTCATATTTATTTGGTTTTGGAAATTGTTAAATTGTTTTCGGTTTTGTTTGGGGGCCACTCCTGGCAGTGCTCAGAGGTCATTCCTGGCTCTGCACTCAGGAATCCCTCCTGGTGGGCTCAGCGGATAGCTGTGGGATGCCGGGGAACAAACGCAGATCAGCCAGGTTCAAGGCCAGCACCCTCCCCGCTGTGCTGTCACTTCGGTCCCCACTATTTATATTTATTTACCAATGTTTGATACCAACATACAGGAAGGACAATAACTGTTACTCTCGGATTGTGTGTCCTGGCTGAGTTGGTTCACTCTGAACATTTCTTTGGAGATGATTTTGGCTTTTTTTCCACTAACACAATCGTGTCTCTGTAAATAAAGCCGATTTAATTCTTTCTATCTGTTCTTACACTTTCCTCGGGGCCTCCGACTCCTGGCCGTGAGCCCACAACACTGATTACAACTGAGGTGAACAGATATTGTTCTCATTTATTTATTTTTTTGTCTGTCCGGTTGGGAGCTGCACCAGACCTCCAACCTGGTGCTCTGGTGTGCCAAGCCCTTTTCTGAGCTGCCCCAGCCTTTACTCCCAGCCCTGCATCCTTGTTCAAATCCTGATGTCAGAAGGAACATTTTCAACCTGTCACCTGCCATCCTGGCACTATGTGTGAATTTGTGACAGATTTTCTCAGCAGAAGAAAGTTACCCTCTTTTTTTTGTTTGTTTTTGGGGCCACACTTGGGCGGAGCTTAGGGATTACTCCTGGCTCTGTGCTCAGGAATCTCACATCTGATGGGGTTTGGAGGAGATAGGGGGTACCAGGTAGCGAACCTGAGGCAGCTGCATTTGAGACAGGTACACTACCCACTGCACTATTTCTTTGGCCCCCTAAAAAAAATCTTTTAGTTTTTAAATGAAAAGACGAGACAGGGAGGAGTTGAGGGGAAAGTGGGGATACACATTCTCTGGAAAGGGATCACATGCAAAAGGGTGACTGTGGGAACAAGGGGGAATGATGGATGGGGAAAGCCTTGGGGTTCAGTCTTAGGCCCTCCACATACCTGAGGTGCCCCGAGGTGCAGCAGGTATTCCAGAGTCTCTCTCAAGGCGCCCAGCTCCTCCTCCAGGCCGCTGTACGTGTCCCACACTCGTTCTCTCTCCTCAGGACCCAGAAAGGGAGAACCGGGTCAATGTGTCTGTCAGCTGCTAATTTCCTAGCCCCGTCTCTTTCCCGTCTTTGTTGGGGGGCCACAACCAGCGGCATTCAGGGTTACTTCCAGCTCTGCACTCAGGAATTACTCCTGGCAGGTTTGGGGAACCTAATGAGATCCTGGGGATGGGACTCGGGTTGACCGTGTGCAAGGAAAACACACCTCTCCCTGCTGTGCTCTGTGGCTCGGACCCACAGGTCTTTTATCTTGGGGCTGTTGGTGTCGCATCTGGCAGTGTTCAGGGATTCCTCCTGGAGGAGCTCAGGAGATGATGTAAAATGCTGGTGTTGATGTGTGTCAGGCAAGCGCCCTAACCACTGCACTCTCTGTCCTCTTGATGAGGAAAGATTTCTTAAATGTTTTTAGGATATATATATTTTTAACTTCTCTTTTTTAAAGGACTGCTCCATTTCAAAATTCTAGCCTGCTAACAGAAATCTGCCAGAAAAGTGGGAGCTACAGAAACAAAGAGGCCTCAGACAGTTAGGAAAAGGTTTCAGACAGCTAGCTTGAACTAAGATAAGCAAATTCTGCCTTCACAGCTCCCAAGGACAGCAAGCCTGGAAGATAAGACCAGTCTTGGGCATGTGAGATCAATACCCATTTATGCTCACTGTTAGTTTATAACTACCACTTTAAATAAGTTTTAAGCTTTATAGGATATATCAATAAGTTAAGTTAATTGATAAGTACTCATTTACTATTACTAATTATTATTAGCCTAAAGTAATTTGAGCAGTACTAGCCAGAGGGGGCTCTTGGCGCCAGAAAGCCCAACTCCCATGCTTCTAAGGCTGACGTATGTGCCACTCTGTGCCAAGAGCTCTAACCATTAGCTACATTTGAACCTTGAGTTTTAATGATCCCCTTTCTTCTCTACAACTAACTAGGCCAGGGTCCTGGCCCACTGTGATAAGCTGACACCTGCAATATGTAACACTAAAATTGATAAGTTTTAATGGTCATCTCTTTGTTCATTGAATGTGTCTCTCAAAGTTATGTTTTTTTTAATGTAAGCCTTTGTTCATAGCTGTGTCTATGACTGATAAGAAAAAGTGCTGTACTTGCTTAAAAATTCCTATATAAACTCTGCAGAACAGAGCCTCGGGGTCTCTGCTCTGAGATCTGTCTCAGCAGAAACCCTGACCGGTCAGATTAAAAACCTCACCTTTTTCTTGTGCATGGTCTGTGTCTCTTTGAAACCCTCAAGGCGCCGAAAGGACGGAGGGGCACATTGCCCCTGACCCCAACACTCTAAGGAATCTTCCTTCCTTCCTCTCTCCCTTCCTCCCTTCCTCTCTTCCTTGTTCCCTCTCTCCCTTCCTTCCTTCCTCTCTCCCTTCCTTCCTTCCTTCCTCCCTCCCTTCCTTCCTCCCTCCCTTCCTCCCTCTCTTCCTTCCTCCCTCCCTTCCTTCCTCCCTCCCTCCCTCCCTCCCTCCCTCCCTCCCTCCCTCCCTTCCTTCCTTCCTTCCTTCCTTCCTTCCTTCCTTCCTTCCTTCCTTCCTTCCTTCCTCCCTCTCTCCCTTCTTTCCTTCTCTCTCTCTCTCTCTCTTTTTTTTTTTTTTTTGGTTTTGGGTCTGCACTTGACAGTGCTCAGCAGTTACTCCTGGCTCTGCGCCTAGAAACCACTCCTGGCAGGTTTGGGGGATCCTAAAGATTGCCAGAGATTAAACCTGGCTAAGCCGCATGCTGCAAGGCAAATATCCTTCCCATTGTGCTATCACTCTAGCCCCACAAGATTTCTTTTATATATTTATTGGTTTTTGGGTCACACCTGGTGACACTCAGGGGTTACTCCTGGCTATGCCTCAGAAATTGCTGCTAGCTTGGGGGACCATATGGGACACTGGGGGATTAAACCGCGGTTCGTCCTAGGTTAGCACATGAAGGCAAATGCCCTACCCCTGCAACACCACTCCAGCCCTCTTTTTTTTTTTTAACTTTATTTATATTGATTGATTGATTGATTGATTGATTGATTGGTTTTTGGGTCACACCCAGCGGTGCTCAGGGGTTACTCCTGGCTCTACGCTCTGAAATCGCTCCTGGCAGGCTTTGGGGACCATATGGGATACCGTGAATCGAACCCAGGGTCCCTCCCGGGTGGACCACATGTAAAGCAAATGCTCTACAGCTGTGTTACCTCTCCAGCCCTCCCTTCAAGATTTCTTGATATCAAGACCCCCCCCCCACACACACACACACGAAGACCACTGGGCAGTGGGAAAGCAACAGCTTTTGGTAAAGAACACTGGTTTAATTTCTTGTTGTTTGGGTGGGAGGTTCCAGGTTCGGGGGCTGGTCTCAGTGGTGTGGTGGAGAAATCTGGCGGCAGCCCACTGAGCTACTCGGCCCATCTTATCATCACTGCCGCCATTACAAGCAATAGCAGTGATGGTTCACACTTTAATATCAAAAAATCCCCTTCGTGGTCCGAGCTCATTTCCCACATTCCCAACGACCAATCAACTCTTCCTGCGGGTCTTCAGGGGACCCACAACTGCTGCCACCTCGAGTTTACACAAAGGCACCCACGGTTCAGACACATCAAGCAACTATTCTTGGGACACACAGCATTTAGGAGCAGAGTGAAGATTCAAAGCCAGGACACCCCTGGGGCTGGAGCAACAGCACAGAGGGGAGGATGTTGGCCTTGCATGCAGCTGACCCAAGTTCGATCCCCGGGACCCCCATGTGGCCCTTGGAGCTCCACCAGGGGTAATCCCTGAGCACCACCAAGAGTTAGCTAACCTGATTCAACCCCTTGACATCCCTGGCACTGGCAGAAGAGCCAGGTTTAACCCGCATGTGGCTACTCCCCAAAAATAATCAAAGCTGGGACACCCCTATGGAACACTCACTCTTCCACAACTAAATTGACTTCTGCTTCCACACAGTTTTCTGCCAACTCCTCACTCTCAAGAACTCTCTTCCCACGAGCCCTTCAGGGCAGGACCCCACTAAGTCAAGGTCCCACAATTGGGCCAAAGCGATAGCAAAGTGGGGAGAGTGCTTGCCTTGCATGCAGCTGACCCAAGTTCAATCCCCGGGACCCCCATATGGTCCTTGGAGCTCCACCAGGAGTAATCCCTGAGTGCAGAGCCAGGTGTGATCCCTGAGCACTGTGGGTCATTGATCAATCCCCTCACGTCCCACCCAGCCGCCTCTCGGGGACACTCACCTGGGCCAGGTGACACAGGGTGGCCCTCACACTGACCAGCCGGTCTTGCAGGAGGCGCTGGCGCCCCCACACCCTGCTGGGCCCCGGGACCTCCCGTGGGCTCTGGCCCAGTTGCTGCCGCGTCAGCTCTAGGGCGGCTTCCAGCTGCTCCTGCATGGAGAGGAGACAAAAGGTGATTTGGAAGGTGACAGGGACCCAGGGGGGACAGCAGAGACCCCACCCCACTTCACGGGCCCCCAACAGACCTTCTCCTCCTGCCTCTGCTCCATCTCCTCTTGCAGCCGCCTCAGCAGTCGGTCCTGCCCACACAACTTGGTCAGCAGAGTCTGCGGAAGAGAGAGGGGATGATGATACCCCCACTCTGCATATGGGCCAGTCCCCTCCCCACCTGCAGAACTTTCTCTCTTTTCTTTGTTTTGGTTTTTTAGGGTCACACCCGGCGGCGCTCAGGGGTTACTCCTAGTTCTGCGCTCAGAAATCGCTCCTGGCAGGCTCAGGAGGATATCATGTGGGATGCCAGGGATCTAACCCGGATACTCCTGGGTCAGCCGCATGCAAGGTAAATGCCTTGCCGCTGTGCTATCACTCTGGCCTGCTCCAGAACCGTCTCTGTTCTGGAACTTATCAGGGTCTGGCTGCAGAGAACTTACGTCCGTCTCCAAGCTCTGCTGGAAGGTGGAGTCCAGCGGGGGACCCGGCTGCAAGGAAGGAAAGAAATTGGGATGTTACTAGGATGAATAGGTCTTTATATAAGGAAATCAGGGATAATTCAGCCCCTTTTTTATATTCATTTCCTTTTGTGTTTGGGCCACACCCGGAGATGCTCAGGGGTTACTCCTGACTCTGAGCTCAGGGAGCACTCCTGGCCGTAGGGGATGCAGGGGTTCGAACTCAGATCAGCTGTGTGTGAGGCAAGTGCCCTCCCACTGTGCTATCGCTCCAATCCTTTGGGCCCATTTTTATTGGCAGGAACCCCTCTCCTGAGTTTCAAGCTTTATCAAACACTTTGTAAAGCATCCCTGGGCAGGCCGGAGCGGTGGCGCAGGTGGTAAGGTGTTTGCCTAGGATGGACAGCAGTTCGATCCCCCAGCATCCCATGTGGTCCCCCAAGCCAGGAGCGATTTCTGAGCACATAACCAGGAGTAACCCCTGAGCATCACAGGGTCGGCCCAGAAACAAAACAAAACAAAACAAAACAAGCTTCCCTGGGCTCAGTTACCAGATGCCTACAGCAAACATTACACATAATGAGAAAAATGTAGAAATTTCTTTTAGTTTGGGGCAGTTTCATGCTTCACTAGCCAGCTGGGCTAGAGATGTTTTGTTTTGTTTTGTTCTGGGGCCACACCTGGCAGTGCTCAGGGCTGACTCTTGGCTGGTTCTGCACTCAGGGGTCACTCCTGGCAAGCAGAAGCTATGGACATGCACAGCCGATTCTGCACTGGTGACAACGAGAAAATACATGTTAAAAAAAAGATACTAGGGGCCGGAGAGATAGCATGGAGGTAAGGCGTTTGCCTTTCATGCAGAAGGTAATCGGTTCGAATCCCGGCGTCCCATATGGTCCCCCGTGCCTGCCAGGAGCAATTTCTGAGTATGGAGCCAGGAGTAACCCCTGAGCACTGCCGGGTGAGACCCAAAAACCAAAAAAAAAAAAAAAAAAAAAAAAGGGATACTAGGGTCTGTGATATTCATACAATGCCTTACACACAGCTAATATCCGAAACCCCATGTGGTCACCGGATCTTCACCAAGAATGATTCCTGAGCAGAGCTAGGAGTAAGCCCAGAGTGCTGCCAGTGTGACCTTCCCCCCCCCCCAAAAAAAAACCCAAAAACAAAAGGGGCCTGGGTGATAGCACAGGGGAGGGTGTTTGCCTTGCATGCAGCTTACCCAGGTTTGATCCCCAGCATCCCATATGACCCCCCCCCAAGCTTTTCAGGAGTGATTCCTGAGCACAGCGCCAGGGGTAACCCCTGAGAACTGCCAGGTGTAGCCCCCAAAGCTAATGCCAACCAACAACCAAATAAAAACTGGGGCTATCAAGCTCGGACCAGAAGAAAGGGGTGGTGCTTATACTACTTGTGGCTGATCCTGATTCAATCCCAGAACCACACAGAGGCCGGTGAGCACCACCAGGGTCACTCCCGTACACAGAGACAAGCACAGCCTTTGGCACCCTGAGGTGTTGCCCACCCCTCAAAAACATAAAGATACTTCTCAAAGAGCTATAAGATTACCAAAAATGGGGCTGGAGTGGTGGCACAAGCGGTAAGGCGTCTGCCTTGCCCACTCTAGCCTAGGATGGACTGCTATTCAATCCCCCAGTGGCCCATATGGTCCCCCAAGGAACAATTTCTGAGCGCTTAGCCAGGAGTAACCCCTGAGCATCTTCGGGTGTGCCCCCCCAAAAATGTTGGGAGCCGGGTTTGAGCCCTGGCATTTCATATGGTCCCCCAAACCTACCAGGAGCAATTTCTGGACACAGAGCCAGCCAGGAGTAACCCCTGAGCAGCGCCAGGTGTGACCCCAAAACAAAAACAATCAACAAAAATGTAGAAGTATCATATGGGTCAGTGATAGCACAGCATGGTGGGCACTTGCCTTGCATGTGGCCAACTTGAGTTCTGTCCCCAGAACCCCATAAGGTCTCCCAAGCCCTGCCAGGAGTGACTCCTGAGCACAGAGCCAGGAGTCAGTCCAAGGCACTATGAGGAATGACTCAAAAACAAAAACAAAATAACAGGGACCAGAGCCATAGCACAGTGGCAGGGTGTTTGCCTTGCATGTGGCTGACGCAGGATGGACTTGGGTTTGATTCCAGGTATCCCATATGGTCTCCTTATCCTGCCAGGAGTGATTTATGAGTGCAGAACCAGGAGTAACCCCTGAGTGCCACCAAATGTGCCCCCCCTCAAAAAAAAATAGCAAAAACTATCGGCTTTAATGAAGACTACACCAGATTTCTATGGGAAAAATCTAAGACTCTAATAAAGGACCTACAGGAAAGTGGGGTAAAAAGAGGAAGACATAGGTGTCCCTTCTTTGCTGCAGCCCTGGGACCCCAACAGCAGCACCCAGCAGAGCCCTGAATTGCTCTGATTCCCTGCACTAAGTCCAGGAGGCAGGAGATCTGGCCCACCCACAGGGAAAGCAGAAAGGGCATTTGGGCCCAGGAGACCTACCAGCAAAATCATGGAGGCCGGGCTCCCGGGGGACCGCGGGGGCAGCTGCAGGTATGTGCAGGAGCCAGAAGGGGCCTGGGGGTTATATGGGAAAGAGAAGGAAGCTGAGGGGTCCAGGGAAGCACAGCAGGAGGGTGCTTGCCTCGGACATGGCCGACCCTGTTCTACAGCCTATAGAATCCTCTGAGCACTGATAGGAGTAATCCCTAATTGAAGAGCCAGGAATAACCCCTGAGCACTTCAGGGTATGATGCAAAACCATACAAACAAAAAGTTTTGTGGGTGGAGCTATAGCACAGAGGGTAGCACGTTTGCCTTGCATAAAGCTGACCTGGGTTTGATCCCCAGAATCCCATATGGTCCCTTGAGCCTGCCAGGAGCAATTTCTGGCACAGAACCAGGAGAAACCCCCTCAGCACTGCCAGGTGTAGCCCAAAAGCAAAAACAAATAAACTTTATGGTTTTCGACTCCAGGGACATATATCTTGCAAATATACGGCTCTGAATTCTATCAGCACCAAGAACTCCCATCCCGAGTTCCTCATCAATAGTACAATACAAAGAGAAAGACAGATAGATAGATGCTTTACAATGAGTTTTTGGAGGGCTGAGTGATAGTACAGTAAATAGGGTGCTTGCTTTCCATGTAGCAGACCCAGTCTGACCTGCTAGGAGTAATCCCTGACTACAGAGCTAGAAGTAAACACCAAACACTGCCAGCCATAGCCCCAAAAGAGAAATATTGGGGCCAGAGCAATAGCACAGCGGGGAGGGCATTTGCCTTGCACTTGGCCCTGGGTTTGATCCCCAGCATCCCATATGGTCCCCTGAGCTCCACCAGGAGTAATTTGTTTTTGTTTTTGTTTTGGGGTCACACCTGGCAGCGTTCAAGGGTTACCCCTGGCTCTATGCTCAGAAATAGCTCCTGGCAGGCTCGGGGAACCCTATGGGATGCTGGGATTTGAACCACTGACCTTCTGCATGCAAGGCAAACACCTTAGCTCCATGCTATCTCTCCAGCACCAGGAGTAATTTCTTCTTTTTTGTTTTCGTTTTTGTTTTTGTTTTTGGGCCACACCTGGTGACGCTCAGGGGTTACTCCTGGCTATGCGCTCAGAAGTCCCTCCTGGCTTGGGGGACCATATGGGAAGCTGGGGGATCGAACAGGGGTCCGTCCAAGGCTAGCGCAGGCAATGCAGGCACCTTACCTCTAGCGCCACCACCCGGCCCCCCCAGGAGTAATTTCTAAGCACAGATTCAGTAGTAACCCCTGAGTACCACTAGGTGTGACCCCCCAAAAAAACTAAACAAAGAAAACGTGCCAGTGTAGCCCCAAAACCAAAAAAATGAGAAAAATTATTTCCTTCACGGTTTTTTTTTTAGGTTAGTTTGTTTGTTTTGGGGTCACCCGGGCAGTGCTCAGGGTTTAGTCCTGCTCTGTGCTAAGAGATCAGTCCTAGCACTACTTGGAGGACCATATGTGGTGCTAGGGATTGAACTGGGTCACCCACATGCAGGGCACATGCCTTGACCACTGGACTCCCTCTCTTGTGTGGCAGTAACACACATCCAATGTGTTGCAGGAGCCTCAGAACTAGGCTATGCTCCCCGCTGGCGAGCTGGCAGCAGTGGGGGGAACCCAGCAGGATGGTAAAGTAGACACGCCTGGCATTAAGATGCCAGGGGCCGGAGAAAGCTGCAGTCAGTACTAGCCCTGGCATTTGTGGTTAGCTGTGTTTATTCTGGGCAGCAGTGACAGGACGCTCAGAGTAAATAGCTGGGGACCAACTTAGAAGGGTAAATTGGAGACACAAAGCACGTGTGATCCTCATCCTAACCCTGGGAGAATTCTGGGCTCCACTCACCCAAAAAAAACACCAGGCCCTGTCCAAGATGAACTACAATTCCCAGGATGCTCCTGGAGGCTATCTTGGGCTCAGAGCTTCAAGGCCTTATGGGAGATGTAGTCCCTACCACCTTGATGCCTACCAGTTTTCTGGCCTCCTGACTCCTGGGTTGGGGACTTGAGGGTGACCTTCTTCCTGCAGCCTCAGAGGAAGGTCCTCGGCGGGGAGTGGGTGGGCGGGTGAGGGTCTGACGCTGGGAACCCCAGTCCAGGGGAGGCCGGACATCGATGCGACTCAGAGGGGTGTGGGGTCGGCCAGGGGGTCCTGTGTCTCCGGAGGTGGGAGGAGGCCGGCGTGCAGGAGCAGAGCTGGGTCGGGGCGGACTCAATGGGGACGGAGGGCGAGAGAGGGGTGTGAACAAACTGTGGGAAGAGAGAAGCCAGAAACAGTCAAGGGGCACCCCTGAGGCCCCAGGATTTGTCCTCCTGCAATGGAGCCAGTAGGTGGGGGTCTCTGGGCCCAACCCTCACCAGTTTCACTCCCCTCTCCCTTCCTATTGTAGATATTTGGGGGGATTTGGGGCTTGGGGGCCACAGCTGATAGTGCTCAGGAATGACTTCCTCCTGGCTCTGTGCTCAGGGATCACCCCTGACAGGATTCAGGGGATCATATGGGGCTTTCTGGGGAGCAAACCTATGTTGGGGGGCCAGAGTGATAGTACAGTGGGTAAAGCACTCGTTTTGCATGCAGCCAACTTGGATCCCCAGCATCCCATATGGTTCCCTAAGTACCACCAGGAATGATTCCTGAGCACAGAGCCAGGAGTAACCCCCAAGCACTTCCAGGTGTGACCCAAAAACCAAAACAAAACCATATTATCCGCCCACAGGGCAAGCACCCTCCTCCCTGCCACCGTCCCAAAGATAAGAGTTCTGCATCTCAAACTCAGTGCTATAGAATCTTCTAGTCCCAAACTCCCTCTTGCCACTTACTCTGGGCTCCTCGTCCTCCGAATTGGGGACCCAGACCGGAGGTCAGCGGTGGGGCTGGGAGGGGCCAGCCCGGATCGGCTCCGCTCTCTGGAGTGCATCAGATCGGGGGACTCTAAGCTGTGTCTCTTGTCCCCTTTCCTCACTGCCGGGGGACCCCCGGGGCCAGCAGGACCCTCTCCACGCTGGAGACGAGTAGGTGACCTGGGTGGCCCACGAAGGCACAGGGACAGAGAAAAGACATCACATCTTTGACACGCAGAAGAGAACTTGCACATCTCACAATGAGGACATGGACCTTCCCAGAAAATCGGGGTACTAAAATCTAACAACCCAAACTATGTGTCTCTAACTGATCGCTGGGGTGGGAGGGAATAGGCCTAAATTAAATCTATTTGGGTGTATGGGTAACTGACAGCCTCAGGGGGATGGAGACATCTGAGAAAACCAATCAGAGAACTTGGAATGTTCTTTGGGGACCTAATTGTGTCAGGATTTAGAAGAGAGATCTTACATGGAGGGATAGAGAGAGTATTATTCTGAGTTAAAATGAATCAGAGAGAGGGAGACACTCATTTGTGGGATATTAATAAAAAAAAGTTGGGGCCAGAGAGTTAGCACAGTGGTAGAGCATTTGCCTTGCAAGTGGCCGATCCAGGGCCGATGGTGATTTGAATCCTGGCAACCCATGCCTGCCAGAAGCAATTTCTGAGCAAAAAGCCAGTAGTAACCCTTGAGAACTGCCGGATGTGGCCCAAAAATAAAAACAAAAATGTATGGTAATAATACCCAAAGACAATAGAGACGAGGACCAGAGGGATGGGATCAAGGTAGAAAGTTGCCACAAATAACATGGCTGGGAAGTCAGGACATAAAACGGAGCACTATGACAATAACAGTCAGGGATGATCACTCTAGACAAGAACTGGCTGCTGAGAGCAGGAAAAATGAGATGCATGATGCCCCTTCAGTAACAATAGTGCAAACCACAGTGTCTAAAAGGAGAGAGACAGAGGTAGAGAGGTAGTGAGACAGAGAGACAGTCTGCCATAGAACAAGGCTAATGTGGGAGGGAAACACAGGACATTGGTGGCCATGAGTGAGCACTGGATGGGTGTTGGAATATTATGGCTAAAACTCATCAACTAAACATTTTTTGTTTGTTTTGTTTTTGGGCCACACCCGGCGATGCTCAGGGGTTACTCCTGGCTATCTGCTCAGAAATCACTCCTGGTAGGCACGAGGGACCATATGGGATGCAGGGATTTAAACCACCTTTGGTCCTGGGTTGGCTGCTTGCAAAGCAAACTCCCTACCGCTGGGCTATCTCTCTGGCTCCTAAACATACTATTTTATAAAATATTTTATACTTTATAAATATTTTATAAAAAAAACTCACTGTCACTATATACCTTAAATATAACTGTGAAAGACTTCTAATTCACATCAGTCACAATAAAAATTATTTAAAAAAAAAAAAAAAACTTGGGGGCCGGAGAGATAGCATGGAGATAGAGCGTTTGCCTTTCATGCAGAAGGTCACTGGTTCGAATCAGGCATCCCATATGGTCCTCTGAGCCTGTCAGGAGCGATTTCTGAGCTTAGAGCCAGGAGGAACCCCTGAGCTCTGCCGGGTGTGACCCAAAAACAAGAAACCAAAAAAAAAAAACAAAAAAAACAAAAAAAACTCAATCATGAGTTTATGATTTATTGTAACCATATTCACAGTGATTCAATCAGATATTCCTTAATAAAGAGATCTAAGAAAGACAAATAGGAAAGGCTTTTTCCCCCTCTGGTTTTGGGGGCCACACTCGGCAGTGCTCAGGGGTTCCTCCTGGCTCTGTGCTCAGAAATCACTCCTGGCAGGTTCAGGGCACCATATGGGATGCCGGGATTCGAACCAACATTGATCTAGGTCTGCTGAGCGCAAGGCAAACGCCCTACCACTGTGCAGCTCTCCGGCCCCAGGAAGGCTTTTTCTGATTGGACGAGGAGGCGGAGTCTCCTTAGCGAGAAGACGACTGATGGGATGAGCAAGTTGGGGCGGGTCCGAGAGAGGATTGGCTGTCGGTCGGGGGCGTGGCTTAGAGACTCACCAATCATCGCCCTCAGCACGGGAGGCACGGCCCAGAGCCCGGAGCCAACCGCGCATGTCTTCTAGAGTGTCTGCAGCCAGGACGTAGGTTCTCATGCCAGGGTGCTCGGCCTGTAGGCATAGAGGGCCGGGCTGGTGGGTAGCAGATCACTCACTTTGCCCTAAGCCTGGGTTGCGGCTCAGGGTCCCAGTTGCCTTGATTGAAGTCCCAGGGTGTATCTCAGGCCCCAGGAAATAAATGGAGTGCTCAGGGGTTGGAGAGATAGCATGGATTTAGGCCTTGCATGCAGAAGGCCAGTGGTTCGAATTCCAGCATCCCATATGGTCCCCCGAGCCTACCAGGAGTGATTTCTGAGCACAGAGCCAGGAATAACCCCTGAGTGCTGCCAGATGTGACCCCAAAACCAAAAAAAAAAATAAAATAAATAAAAATAAATAAATGGGGTGCCCAGGGGCAGGGCCTGGGTCTGCTGCAGGCCCAGGAGGGAAGCCATGGCCGGTTGTAGGGGTGTGCACTGACTCACGGTGAAGGTGAAGCGTCGTCCTCGTGGGGCCCCGGGCCCATCAGGCCTGACACTGTAGCTGGGGAGCAGGACACTGCCCAAGACGCTCTCCTCGCGGCTGTCTGCATGGAGGTGGGAGTCAGAGGGTCACCCAGGGGATCCCCAGGGCTGGAGAGAATGGACGGTGGGGACCCCCTTCCATGAGCCCCCACTCAGGGCAGCGGGCACTGACCCTTGTAATAGAAGAGACAGTGGCCAGAGAGCACGAACCAGCGGCGTTTCCAGAGTCGGAGGCCTGCGCTGTCCTAGGGGGAGAAAGTGGAAGGTTTGGTGGGGTGTTGGAAGTTGTGGTGGTCAATGAAATGAATATAGTGACCCTTGGGTTTTGTTTTGGGGCCACAGCTGGCAGTGCTGTCAGGGGTTCCTCCTAGCTCTGTGCTCAGGATGCACTCTGGCAGTGCTCTGGGGCAATATGGGATGCCGGGGATCGAACCTGGGTTGGCCTCATGCAAGGCAAATGCTCTCCCTGCTGAACTATCACTCGGGCTCCAAGATGGCACATGGGAACAGAATCCAGAGCGAGGAGAGGAGACATTTGTTCTGCTAGTTTCAAATGCTGCATTGGGGTGCCAGAGTGATAGCACAGCAGGCAGGGCATTTGCCTTACATGCAGCCAACTACCCAGGTTCGGTCCCTGGATTCCCATATGGTCCCCCGAACTTACCAGGAGTAATTCCTGAGTGCAGAGCCAGAAGGAACCCTTGAGTGTCACTGGGTGTGACCCAAAAACAAAAACCAAAAATCAAATATGCATTAGAGCTCAAGGTTTGCAGTGGGGTGCAGGTCTGAAACGTTCTCCAAAATCTACCACCTTTAAATTTAGAACAAATCATTTTCCTGTCTTATGTGTCCAGCAGAGAATGAAGTTCAGGAAAGAGATGAAGGAGCCGGAACAATAGCACAGCAGTATAGGCGTTTGCCAACACAGGATGGACCCTAGTTCGAATCTCGGCATCCCATATGGTCCCCCGAGCCTGTTAGGAGCAATTTCTGAGCGCATAGCCAGGAGAAACCCCTGAACACTGCCGGGTGTAACCCAAAAAGAAATTGGGCCCGGAGAGATAGCACAGCAGCGTTTGCCTTGCAAGCAGCCGATCCAGGACCAAAGGTGGTTGGTTCGAATCCCGGTGTCCCATATGGTCCCCCGTGCCTGCCAGGAGCTATTTCTGAGCAGACAGCCAGGAGTAACCCCTGAGCATCGCCGGGTGTGACCCAAAAACCAAAAAAAAAAAAAGGAAAAGAAAAGAAATTAACCCACAGGGGGGCCGGAACAGCAGCACAGCGAGAAAGGTGTTTGCCTTGCACATAGCCACATAGCTAACTGACCTCACTCTAATTGCTGGCACTCCAGAGGGTTCCCTCAAACCTCATTAGGAATTAGTTCTGAATTTCTTTCTTTTTTCCTTTTTTTTTTTTTTTTTTTTTTTTGTCTTTGGGCAGTGCTCAGGGGTTACTCCTGGCTCTATGCTCAAAAATCACTCCTGGCAGGCTCTGGAGACCATATGGGATGCCGGGATTCGAACCACCATCCTTCTGCATGTAAGGCAAATGCCTTACCTCCTTGCTATCTCTCCAGCCCAGATTTCTGATTTTTTTTTTTTTTTTTTTTTTGGTTTTTGGGTCACACTCGGCAGCACTCAGGGGTTACTCCTGCTCAGAAATCACTCCTGGCAGGCTCGGGGGACCATATGGGATGTCGGGATTCGAACCAATGACGTTCTGCATGGAAGGCAAAGACCTTACCTCCCTGCTATCTTTCCAGCCCCAGATTTCTGAATTTCTGATCCCTTACAGAGCCAGGAGTAAGCCCTGAATACTGCTGAGTGTGGCCCCAAAATCTTACACATATACAAATGGATAGTGGCTGGAAAGATAATAGTACAGCAAGGAGGGCACTTTCCTAGTACATGGCCTACCCAAGTTTGATCCCCAGCTCCCATGTGGTCCCTCATGCACCAACAGGAGCAATTCCTGAGCATTGCTGAGTCCCCATGCACCCAAAAAATTAAATAGTGGTGAATATGAGGCCAGAATGAAAGCATTTCAGGAAAGGCACTTTTCTCAAATGCAGCCAACCCATTCTGGATCACCAACACCCTATACCAGGCGGCCTCAAACTTTTTGTTTTTGTTTTGGGGGGAATACTCAGCAGCACACAGGGGTTACTCCTGGCTTTATGTTCAGAAATCACTCTTGGCTGGTTGGGGGACCAGATGGGGTGCTGGAAATCGAACCTGGGTCCGTCCTGGGTTGACCACTTGCAAGGCAAATGTCCTACCGCTGTGCTATAGCTTTGGCCACAGGGTCCTCAAATTTTTTAAATGGGGCCATTTCACTGTTTCTCAGATCATCAGAGGAACGGACTCTACTTCAAAAATAAAAAGAATAGGGGCCAGAGAGATAGCATGGAGGTAAGGCATTTGCCTTACATGCAGAAGGACGGTGGTTCGAATCCCGGCATCCCCTATGGTCCCCTGTGCCTGCCAGGGGTGATTTCTGAGCTTAGAGCCAGGAGTAACCCCTGAGCGCTGTTGGATGTGACCCAAAAACCAAAAAAATAAAAATAAATACCTATGCATACTGCACATATCTTATTTTGAAGTAAAAAAATGAAAACAAATACAATATTTAAAATGAAGAACAAGCAAAGTCAAATCAACAAACTTACCAGTACTTCAATGGAAAGTATGGGCCTGCTTTTGGTGGGCCATAGTTTGAGGACCCCTGCCCCAGTCTGAGAGGAAGAGTCAAGAACAGAGAGGAGGGGAGTTGGAGAGTGGGGTACTCATCCCACATATGAGCACTGCCGGTCTCAGGTGAGTCAGCGGCTAAGCAGGAGAGGCAGCAACGGCAAAAACACTCAGCAGGCTGGGTAAATGTCCTCACCAGGCCTCATTTGGCCCTCGGGCTATAGTTGAGGACCCCTGCCTTATACAGACCCCAATCTCACCAGGAGTAATCCCTAAGCATCTCCAGATGTGGCCCCCAAAATCCAACCAAACGCAGAAGTGAGAAATTAAATGAATTATATGAACAAATGAGGTCGTGACCATAGAGCAGCAACAGTGGGGGCAAATCTCGAGACCTATTTGGATGCTTGGAAGGTGCAAGAAGCGGACAGTCTGGGGTGGCCCAAACTCACCTGCTTGTGTAGCCAGCCCCGGATGTGCACCGGCAGGTTGGGGTCCCTTCGGAGCGCATTGCCCCGCTTCCCAAAGGCATGCACCTTGCTCACCACCCGGGTGGACTTCTGCAGAGAGAGATGGTCTGACTGTGGTTCGGAGAGGCTCTGGGGCAGGCTCAGAAATGGGGTGTCTCAGCGGGGAGGGCATTTGCTTTTCTTTTCTTTTTTTTTTTGGTTTTTCGGGCCACACCTGTTAGATGCTCAGGGGTTACTCCTGGCTATGCGCTCAGAAATTGCCCCTGGCTTGGAGGTACCATATAGGACGCCAGGGGATCGAACCGTGGTCCTTTCCTTGGCTAGCGCTTGCAAGTCAGACACCTTACCTCCAGCGCCACCTCGCCGGCCCCGGCATTTGCTTTTCACAGAGCTGAGCTGGGTTCGATCCCTGACATCCCATAGGGTCCCCTGAGCTTTCCAGGAGTAATTCCTGAGCACAGGGCAAGGAGTAACCCTTGAGCACTGCCAGATGTGGCCCAAAAAAAAAACAAAAACCAAACCCAGGGTGTATGTGGAGGGGGTGAGTCTGAACGGAAGTACCCAGTGTGGGTGCTAGGAGGTACTAGGAGGTAAGAAAGAGGGTGCTGGCTGATGAAGCAGGATTAGGAGTCAAGCGTCCCCCTAAAAAGGACCAGAAGTGATGACCTTGCCTGGGTACGGCCCACAACCAAGAGGGTCTCCTAAGACTTGGCAGAGAGGATGCTTGCCTTGCATATGGCTCACCCAGGTTTGATCCCCGGCACCCCATATGGTCCCTGAGCTCCACTAGTAGCAGAGCCAAGAGAAAAATTGAGTATCTTCAGGTGTGCTCTCCCCCCACCAAAAATAATGAGGAAGCCCCTTCAGGCAGAGTGTGGAGGTTGAGGACTGGGGGACTGAGGGTCTGGGAGGGAGCACCAGGTCTGGGAGCACCAGGATGAAGGAGGGGGTCCCATCTTGCAAGTCAGGCTCTGGGTTAGGGAAATATGACAGGTGGGGGGAGTTCTAAGGCACCTCTGAACTCCAAGCTGTGATTTATGGGCAACTGGACACCCAGGTCACTCTGAAATCTCCCCCATAAAGGCTTCTGGCTCTTTCTGGTAGTAGAGGTGGCTCATGCAGCAGTGCTCAGGTGCTACTCCTAGCTCAGTGCTCAGGATTGCTATGCTATGGACAGAACCTGGGTCTCCCACATGTAAATCCTATACAACAACCTGCTGAGCATCCCTCTGGCCTGGGGAGGCTCTGGAGGGGGGATCAGGAAGTCAGATCTAGGAACTGGGGGCCCTTCAGAGACAGTTTCTCACACCCTCCCAGACACCCCCAGGAACTCAAACCTTGGTGCTCAGGCTGCTGAGGGAAGAGATGGTGGAGGCGCTGCTGGTGAGGCTGAGGCTGCTTCGAGGCCTGGACTCCTCCATGTGGGAGCCACGGGAAGAAAGGGGGCTGTGTGCGCCCCAGTCTGCAGCTGACCCGGCTGGGAACGGAGTGGGGTCAGGGGCGCCGAGGTCGGGCACTAAGGAGAAAGAGCTTCTTGTCTGGGCCGCGGGGGGCTGGGGGAGGCCTGGCCCGAGACTGACATACCAAGAGTGGTGCCAGGCGAGGTGGGCGGCCCTGGCAGCTGTGGGGAGGGGCAGCTGCCTGGGGGTTGGGGTGGGAGAGAATAGGGGTGTCTTTATTCCTGCCCCCCCATACATGCTCTAGGAATTTGACCCTTCCTGCCCTGGGGTCCCACAGCCCTTCCTGTGCAGCTCTGTCCCCCATCTCCCCTTCCCCCGGAACCTACCTGTCTCCCCCAAATCATTCCTGGGAAGCCCCAGAGTACCAGCAAGCAAAGCCAAGGCTGGCTAGAAACTCACCAGTTTGGGGGTCCCCAAGGGCAGAGACAGCCACAGGCTCCCCGTTTAGTTTCTAAGCAGCTGCTTCTCAAACTCCATTCAGGACTTTTCACCTGTTCCCCTTAGCTTGTTCTGTCTCTATCTCTGTCGGTCTCTCTGTCTCTGTTTCTCTGTTTCTCTCTCTCCCTGCCTCTCTCCCAGATCTCTCTCTCTCTCTAATCTGTCTCTCTCACTCCTTTCACCCCTGGATCACTTTCTCACCCCAACTTTCTGTTTCTGTCTGAATCTCTTGGACTCTGATCCTCTGCCTTCCTCCTCTCCTCTCCTTCTCTCCCTCCTTGCCCTTGTGTTTCTACCTCGCTCTAACCTCTCTGTCTCGCTCTGGCCCTCCCGGCCGCTCTTTCCTCTCTTGATTCTTCTCCCCGACCCTCTTCCTCCCTCTCCCGGTTTTCTCTTTCCTCTCTGCAGGCCGCCCACGCTGCTGTCTCCCCTCCCAATGCTGGCTGCTGGCTCCGCCCGCCCCTCCTGCCCTTCCCACCCCAGCCTGACCCCTGGCTCTCTGCCCCCACAGCCCAGAGGAGGGACTGGGAGCCACCCCCCTTCACCCACCTCATCCAGAGTCCCCATTGGGCTGAGGCCTGGAGAGCCCAGAGTGCTGAAGGACTTGGGGGGGGGTGGTTCCTGAATGTGGGGAGAACAGGTGCTGGACTAGTCCCCCTTGTTGGTGGGACAAAGTCCTGGGCTCTTGTATCCTGGAGGGGGACAGTAGGGATCTAAGCAGAGGAGGGGCTGAGACCCACCCCTGAGTACCTGGGAAGGAGCCAGGAAAACTTTGAGGGGGGTAGGGCCCAGAGCTATAGCACAGCATGGAAGGCATTTGCCTTGCTAGAAGCCAACTGGGTCCCCTGAGCGCCACCAGGAATGACCCTGAAGTGCAGAGCCAGGAGCAACCCCTAAGAACCTTACCCCTCAAAAAAATGAAAACAATAAGGTGAGGGGAGAGAAGGTATCTGGAAATGCTTTGAGGTGCTGGCTCCTGGGGCCCTGGATTCCAGAAATCTCCTAAATCAGGGTCAGATCCTGCAGAGAATTAATTGTTGAAATGCTCAGAGGCACAGCAGCATGTCTGGGCCATGATTTTTATCCCTGCAATTCAAAAGTGTTTGCTTTGGAAATCCTAGTTTGAACCCCGGCATCAAATAAGGTTCCCCAGAACCCTGCCAGGGGTGATTCCTGAGCACAGAGCCAGGAGTAAGCCTAGGTGTGGCCCAAAACAAAAACAAAACAAAAAAATGGATGCAAGGCAGGGGATATGGCTTAATGGTAGAATAAATTTATTTGCTTGAAAGTGTGAGGTCCTGGGGCCAGAGATACAGTACATTGGGGAGGGCCTTGCCTTGCTAGAGGCCAAGCTGGGTTCAACCCCCAGTATTCCATATGGTCCTGGGAGCACTGCCAGGAGTGATTCCAGAGTGCAGAGCCAGGAAGAGAAGGGAGGAGGGGAGGAAAAGGAAGGAAAGGGAGGGGAAGGAAAGGGGAGGGAAGGGACCACTTACGTTGCTTATAACAGCTTTCACAGTAGATCTGACTACAAACCCCAGCATGGTATATGGTCCCCCAGAAGGGGTCCCTTCTGTCCACAGAGTCAGGAATAAGGCCTGAGCATCTCAGGGTGTGGCCAGCTCCCCTTTCCTCCCCAAAATGTGTATCTATAGACTGAGGTTGGCCTCAGAAGGAGCTGTGGTTCGAGGATGGGCTTGAACTTTGGCAAACATGATTATGGGCCAGGCTGGGGGACAGGGGTGTGTGTCAGGGAATTGTAACCAGGTCCAGTGGTTTAAAACTTGTGGGGAAAAAACCTTTCTTGGGACTGGAGCAACAGCACAGCGGGGAGGGTCCCTGTTTGCCTTGCACTAGGCCAACCCAGATTTGATCCCTGGCATCCCATAGGATCCCCCCAAGACTGTCAGGAGTAATTCCTGAGTGCAGCGCCAGGAATATAAACACTGAGCTGGGTGTGGCCCCAGCAAAACAATTCTCTTCCTTGAGGCTCAGCTTACTGTGCCTTGCAGAATCCTTTTGTTCTTGTTGTTTTGTTTTGTTCTCTCTCTTCTCTCTCTCTCCTCTCTCTGTCTCTCTCTCTCTCTCTCTCTGTGTCTCTCTCTCTCTCTCTCTCTCTCTCTCTCTCTCTCTCTCTCTCTCTCTCTCTCTCTCTCTCTTGCCTTGCAGGAATTTCTCAGAGTCCTGTGTCAGCACCAGAAGTCATTCAAAGCTTTGTTTTGTTTTGTTTTAGTTTCAGTTCTCTGATGTACCCACAAGTTGGAAAGTCAAGGCCAAGCACCTTCGTTAGGGGAATCCACCGCTGAACCCAAATTCTCAGTTTCCCTTTTTTTTTTTTTTTTTTTGACACACAAACTTTCCCATACACAGAAAGTCACAGAGGCAGTGGGAGACCCCCCTGGAGGCTGTTAATGCAGTGCTGGGGAGACAGTAGAGTTAACTAAGGTCACATCTTAGAGTTAAGGCGTCTGCCTTCCATGGTGACCCACCACCTAGGATCCCAATCCTGATTTCCCACAGGTATCACAAATGGTGCCCTGAGCACTGAACAGAGAGCCAGGATTAGCCCAGGAGCACTGCTAGGTGAAAGTGAGGGACGGGGTGATAGCACAGCAGTGTGGGTGTTTGCTTCGCATGCAGCTGACCCAGGTTTGATCCCCAGCATCTCATAGAGTCCCCTGAGCCTGCCAGGAGTGATCTGTGAGCACAGAAAAAGGAGTAACCCTGAGCACCGCTGGGTGTGGCTCAAAAATAAAAACCAGGGGCTCAGCGATAGGGCATAGTTTGCCTTGAACGTGGGCTGACCTGGGAAAGTCCTGGGTTTGATCCCCTACATCGCATATGATCCCCCAGCTTGCCAGGAGCGATTTCTGTTAACCCTAGAGAGCCCCATCGGGTATGGCCCTAAAACAAAAACTAAAAAAGATCAAAAAGCCCAAACCATGGGGCTGGAGAGATAGCATGGAGGTAAGACATTTGACTTTCATGCAGGAGGTCATCCCCCGGTGCCTGCCAGGAGCAATTTCTGAGCCTGGAGCCAGGAATAACCCCTGAGCACTGCCAGGTATGACTCAAAAACCACACACACACACACACACACACACACACACACACACACACACACACACACACACACAAAAGCCCAAACCAAATTAAAAAAGAAAAAACTAAAAACGATTAAATCCATTTTCTAGGCCCCTCCTACATCGACCTAAAACCCCTAAACATGACTAAATTCATTTTCTGCAGCAGGAGGGGCCAAGAAAATGAGTCAACTTTTGGGGTTTTTTTGGATCGTCACGTGCCCTGAGACGTGACCCAGTTTGCCCCATGACGTCCCGGAAAACCAGAACCTTCTCTAGAAACTGGACCCGCTATGAGATCATTCTAGAATTCCCAACAGTCAGGGCCGGGGAATCGAACTGAGGTCCGCGGCCACGCCACTCCACGCCACGCTCAAGCCCTCCGTGAAACTGACCAGGCTGTTTCTATTTACACGTCGCAACCTCCGGAAGTCCCGCCCCGTGACGTCACGCGCGCCGCCACGGCCTATAAAAGGCGCGCGAGGACGCGCCCCCGCAGTCGCTTCCGCCCCTTGGATCTGTGTTGTTGTCTTCGTTGTCGTCGTCGTCGTCGTCGCCCTGAACGCGATCGCGCTTCCCACCGCCGGTGACTTCTGAGTCCCCGAGCCCGACGCCCGGAGGACGAGCGATGAGCCTGCCGATCTCTCGAGCCGTCCCGATTCGCGATCGCTCGCTGCGGCGGCCCGAGCCGACCTTGACCTTTCAGCCCCCAGGATGACGCCGAATCCTGAGCCTGTGAGTCCAGGGGTTTTGGGGGGCCCGGGCGGGGAGACCCCAAGGGAGGGGGTCGGGGTCTTGTAAATAAGCTAAAGCTGCGGGATTCGGGATTGGGGGGCTCTCAGTGTATGTTGGGGACCCCCCAAAGAAATATCAGTCTTAAGATTTTTTGTTTCCAAGAAAGTGGGGGGATCTTGCTGGCATTGTCAGTTCTCTGATAGGCAAAAACAGTGTCCCCCAGGGTGTAAGGAGGGTCCTGTGTGCTTTCTGGGCAGGATCTTCTGGGAATGGGACATGTCATGGCGGATTGGTAGGTGTGGGCTTGGTCTCTCTGGGGCTGGCGTTATCAAGGTGAAGGTGGGTGTGGACGGAGGCGTGATCCAGGTAGGGCCTGGGGTCATGTTGTTTTGTTATCTGGCCTCCGTTGCCTGGTTGTTGTGTGAATGTGGGTGAGTCACCTGCCACGCCCCCTTCTCATCTTTACTTCCATCCCTCCACCCCTGCAGGTTCAACCGATGGCTCCTGGCCAAGTGCTCCGTTGGCCCTCTCCTTGGAAGGAGGCCCACCTGCCCTGCTTCCTCCTGACCCCACTCATGGACCTTCCCAGCTGGACATGGAGCCATCGGAGGGGCTTAAGGCCTCTCCAGTCCTGGCCGATGGAATCACTAAGGGGTACAGCTACTACTACTACTGTGAAGGCTTCTCCGCTGGCCAACCGGGCTCCCTGGGGCAGGCGGTCTGTAGGGGACACCACGGCAGCTATCATCGTTGTTAAGAATGGAGCAGTTTCTGGGACCCCCGGTCGGGACCTGAGAGCCAACAGTCCTCGCCCAGAAGCCCAGGGCCTTTGTGGAGATGGTGAGTCCCACGGCAGATCAGCATCCCGTCTTCCGACTGTTCTCCTGGGCCCTGACCAGCGGCTACATGCCCCGCATGACCCTGCAGAGGAGAAGGGATTCGAGGAAGGAGCAGTTGCCATGGAGAAAGAAGCAGGCACGTTCTCACCTCCCCACCTGGAGAGGTGGCCACCAGCTGCAGTGGCCAAAGGAGACAGGGAGACAGTCAAGAAAGGGAGGTCATGGCCCATGTGTTGGCAGTTACATCCAGCTCCTAACACAGCCACATCTGGAAACCAGGCTTCGAAGAAGGCCTGGGTGGGCCGACTGGGTGAAGACAGAGACAGAGAGGAAAAGGAAGGAAAGGAGAAAGAGTCCAGAGCAACGGAGAAGGGAGGCGGCCTGGGGCCCTTTTCCATCCCCCCAACCGCTTTCCTGAGGCCTTGGGTGTCCAGGCCTGAAGCCAACATGGAGGGGTTTGGCAATAAGGGAGCAGTGAAGGAGGACAAAGCAGAGGACCCTTTTTCCATCCCCCCAACCCCTTTCCTGAAGCCTTGGGTGTTTTGGCCAGGAGAGGACAAGGAAGAGGAGGAGAATGGCGATTTAGGAGCAGCTGAGGGAGCACCTCTGGTTCCAGCTACCCACTCTGGTGCCTCCCGGAATGTCTGTACGTTCTTTCGGGGAGAGGACACAGACTCAGAGGAAGAGGATTGGGAGGAGGAGGAGGAGGAAGACAGTGATGCAGGAGATTCTGAGGGTCCTTCTTCCCTGAGTGTGCCCCTCAACACCCATGTGGCCTGTCTGAGAAAAGACTGGGGTGAGGAAGACGATGAAGAAGTGGAGTTTGAGAAAGACAATAGTGACTTGGCAGTCACCGAGGGTCACGCTTCTCTCTCAAGCGACTTCCTCAGGAACTGGATGTACCAGCCCAGAGAGGAGGAAGAAGAGGAGGAAGAGTTCTTAGAAGCAGCTGACTCCAGGCCAGAAGCCTCTCCAAGGGCCTGGAGCCCTGCCACGGATCTGCCCGAGGAGCCCTGCAACTTCCAAGTGGCCTTTTATTTACCTGGGGAGGCACCACCACCCCCCTGGGCACCCCCTCAGCCCCCACTCCGGCTCTGGCTGAGGCTCCAGTTCAAGCCCCCTGCTCCATCTCCTCCAGAGCCTACGATACCCCAAAAGGGTAGAAAGGTGGGTGCTGAGGGCTTCGCTCCAGGCTTTGGGCAGAGGGGACCTGAGGCTACCTGGGAAACCAGTCGGGAATTCCGCTGGGATCACTAATGCAATCTCCAGCAAGAAGCTGGGCCAGAGGGGTGTGGTAGGGATCCATGTGATGTCCCATGAGCCCCAGGAATCTCCTCTGAGTCAGAGGAGGCACAGGGAACTGAGTCACTGAGCCAAATTCTGCTTTGGTCATGACTCCCAGGGGATCCAACCCTGGGCCTTACACATCACATGCAAGACAGGTGCTTGGCCCGGCCAACCAACATTTCTGGGCACCTGATTAATTTTGGGTTCTTTCTCTTCCCCCGCGGGATACAGGTGCGTTTCTCGGAGAAAGTTACAGTCCACCTGCTGGCCGTCTGGGCCGGCCCAGCACGAGCCGCCCGCCGGGGCCCCTGGGAGCAGATGGCGAGAGACCGCAGCCGCTTTGCCCGCCGCATCGCCCAAGCCCAGAAGGATCTGGGTCCCTACCTCACTGCTGTGGCCCGTGCCCGAGCCAGGGCCCGGCTCAGGAAACTCGCAGCAGCAGCTGCAGTGGCCCAACCCTCCCCATTGGGGACCACCACCTCCTGTTCCTTCCAGGCCATGCCCTTGAGCCCGGCAGCGGCCTCCTCCTGTCCCCTTCCTGCAGGCTCTCCTAGCCTCCTAGTCACTGGGAGACGGGGTTGAGATCTAAGGGTGTGCCTACCCCTTCGTTATTTATTTATTTATTTATTTTTATTTTTAAATTGGATTAAAATACTATGTGGAAGAAATCTCTTGTTGATCTTTTCTGTTAATGTATCTGACCTGTAGACAGAGGTTAAGGCAGGAGCTTGAAATATACCAGAAACTACATCTCCCGTCATCCCTTACGTCCACTAGATCTCACTGGAGGCTCTTGCGAGACTTATAATTTGTCCTCTGCATCCACATAATTTGGGGGTGTCTGGGACAGGAGTGATTACTGGGTTATAGCTTCAGGGATCCTTCAAGTGGAAAGAAGCTCTGGTTTTCTGTTTCTGGGCTCTATAAAGCAGAGGCTGGAGTGATAGTACAATGGGGAGGGTGTTTTTGTGTTGGGCAGCTCAATCGGGGTATCCACCAAGCCAGCCAGGAGGAACTCCTGAGCACCTCTGGGTGGGCGTGACCCAAAAACCAAAAAAAAGAAAAAGTGGCCTTGGTCCAGTTACTTGGGAGATGCTGGGCTGAGACAACTGATGGGCTATGCTTGGCATGGGGGGGGTGTGTGTGTGTGGATTCTATCCCCAGCACCTTGTATGGTCCTATGAGCAGTGCCATGAGTCACTCCCAAGCACTACTGGGTGTGGCCCCAAATTCCAGTCTCCCTCTGCTTACTGGTTCTGAAGTCTCCTGTTAACAAAACTGGATTTCATTCTTACGCAATAGATGACACATACTTACACATACCTCAGGGGATTGCAGGGCCCCAGAGGAGTGATGACTAAAAATGCTTGTACTCAGAGTCAGAGAGGTTACAAAGGAGCAGATAAGGCACTTGCCTTGCACATGGCTAATCAGAATTTTTTTTTTTTTTGGATTTTTGGGGCTACATCTGACTGTGCTTGGGGGTTACTCCTGGCTCTGTGCTCAGAAATCACTCCTGGCAGGCTCAGGGGACCATATGGGATGCCAGGATACGAACTGCCTTCTGTGATGGATCAGCTGTGTGCAAGGGAAATACCCTACTGCTGTACTATTATCTCTGGCGGGACTGATCAGAATTTGAACTCCACAATTGGTATGGTTCAGAGCCAGGAGTTACTGCTGGGCATGGCGCCAAAAAAATAAAATGCCTATACTGGCTTGCTCTTTAAGTCTTGTGTTTTCATTTTCCCTTAAGCACTTATCTCACTTGCTGACTTATCTTTGCTTTTTTCACTTTGGAAAAGCCCATGCTTTCTCTTTAACATGTACTTCCGGGCCCGGAGAGATAGCACAGCAGTATTTGCCTTGCAAGCAGCCGATCCAGGACCAAAGGTGGTTGGTTCAAATCCCAAGCAGCCGATCCAGGACCAAAGGTGGTTGGTTCAAATCCCGGTGTCCCATATGGTCCCCCGTGCCTGCCAGGAGCGATTTCTGAGCATACAGCCAGGAGTAACTCCTGAGCACCGCCGGGTGTGACCCAAAAAAAAAAAAACAAAAAAAGGGGCCGGGCGGTGGCACTGGAGGTAAGGTGCCTTCCTTGCCTGCGCTAGCCTTGGACGGACCGAGGTTCGATCCCCCGGCATCCCATATGGTCCCCCAAGCCAGGAGCAACTTCTGAGCACATAGCCAGGAGTAACCCCTGAGCGTTACCGGGTGTGGCCCAAAAACTAAAAAAAAAAAAAACAAAAAAAAAAAACATGTACTTCCTCTTTCCACATCAGTCCAAGGAAGTTCCTTTTAACAAAAACTACTTCTGTTTTTTTGTTTTGTTTTTTGGTCACACATGGGGACCAGCGCTCAGAAATAGCTCTTGGCAAGCTTAGGGCACCACATAGAATGCAGGGACTCAAACTGGGGACAGTCCTGTGTTGGCCGCTTGCAAAATAAATGCCCTACTGCTGTGCTATCTCCTGCACAAAAACTACTCTTGGTCAGAGTTCAACCTTTGCCTTTCTTTTTTGTTTTTGTTTTTGGGCCACACCCGGCAGTGCTCAGGGGTTACTCCTCGCTGTTTGCTCAGAAATAGCTCCTGGCAGGCACGGGGGACCATATGGGACACCAGGATTCGAACCAACCACCTTTGGTCCTGGATCGGCTGCTTGCAAGGCAAACACCGCTGTGCTATCTCTCCGGGCCCCAACCTTTGCCTTTCACGTGACTGATGTGAGATCGATTCCTGGCAACCCTTATGCTCCCCTGATTACCACTAATTCCTGAGCACCTCTAGATGTGGTCCCCCCACAAAGTAAAATGCTTGTGAAAGGGCCAAGGAGACATACTCAAAGGGCTGGAGGCTTTGCTTGTAGGCATACCAGATTCAATCCTTGGGGATAGCACTCTGCTGAGGGAGTCCACAGAGCACTACACTAGGAGCAGCCAGAAACCAAAAGGACTGAGGTACTTGTTTCTGAGACAGCGGCTTCCAGTTTAATTGCCAACACCATAGATTGTCCCCAAGCACCTCCAGGAGGATTCCTGAACACTGCTGAGTGGCCCCAAACAAAACAAAACAAAACGAGAAATGCTTGTCAACTGGGGACAATGAGCAGGATATTTGCTTTGAACTTGGTCAGTCCAGGTTTAATCCCCAGCAGGCCCTCTGTTTCCCTGAGCACCACCAGGAATGATCCCCGAGTGCACAGAGCTAGAAGTAAGCCCTGAGCACCACAGCATGTGGAGCAAAAGCCAACAAATAGGGGGCTGGACTGATAGCACAGAGGGTAGGGCATTTGTCTTGTATACAGCAGACCCAGGTTCAATTACCCTACATCTCATATGGTGCCCCCAGCACTGCCAGGAGTAATTCCAGAGCCAGGAAGAAAGGAAGAAAAAAAAAGTCAACAAATAAATGCAAGGATTGTCAACTTCCAAACATGACCCTGTTAGTATTGGGATTTCTCTATCCCCATGTTTGTCTCTTCAATGGCCCATCATCCCCTCACAGCCCAGAGTTCTCAGCCTGTGCACAGAAGTTTTAACAAGAGTTGCCCAAACACCTTGAGCCCCAGCCAGTCTTTTTGATTGTTGTTGTTTGGGGCCTTAACCAAAAGTGCTCGGGCTTCTTTCTGGCTCTGAGCTCAGGGATCACTCCTGGCACTAAGTGGAGGAACTATATATGATCTGGGCACTGCCAGGAGTGATCCCTGAGCGCAGAGCAATGAGTAAGTCCTGAGCACAGCCAGATGTGGCCTAGCAATCACTTCCCCACTCCTAAACAAGCTGTGGATTAAAAACAAAAACAAGGGGCCGGAGAGATAACATGGAGGTAAGGCGTTTGCCTCTCATGCAGAAGGTCATCGGTTCGAATCCCGGCGTCCCATATGGTCCCCCGTGCCTGCCAGGAGCAATTTCTGAGCACGGAGCCAGGAATAACCCCTGAGCACTGCCGGGTGTGACCCAAAAACCACAAAAAAAAAAAAAAATCATGTTTAGATGATAGAAAAGGACGGGTGAGTCGCAATCAGACATGCATGCAAGTCCCACTCAGCACAATAGCAGCAGCCACAAAAAAAGAAAACGGTGTTAAGGCACGAATTAAATTTAAAAAAAAAAAAAAAATATATATATATATATATATATATATATATATATATATATATATATATATATATATAAGGGGAAAAAGAGATCCTTTTTCCCAATACAGCTATAAGAGTCAATGGTTATTTTATTGCATTATTCACAAGCCAGTTTCCTATCGAAACTGGACAAGCAGACGGCGAAGGCTTGCAGCGGACAAAACGGGAAGGCAAAGTCCATAGTGAACGAGTTGGGACCCACTCGGCCGAACTGGAGCACCACACTTTGAGCTGCAGAGAGAAGAACAAACTGAGGCCTTTGCCACCCTGCAGCAGAGAGACTACAACTCCCAGAAAGCCGTGCGGCGCCACCACGCGCAACTGGGCCTGCGCGGGCCTGAGAGAACTACGATTCCCAGCAGGCTTTGCGACAACATGGCGTCGCCGCGTTGGGACAACGCTCTCGGTGCATCGCGTCCGCCCACCCGGACCCCATACCGCCGCCCTTTGCACCCCATTTTCTGGAGCAACCCGTTCCTAGGGCCTCACTCTTTTCCGGATACAGGATCTGAAAATTCTTGACCGAAGCTTCAGTCACGCGGCCGTGGAAATTGAGCTCGTAGGAGCCGCTCCTGCTGGACCAGAGTGGGGACTTATTGCGCATGTGCAGCAGCTCCTGGCGGGCCCCTCTTTGGAATAGGCTCAGAAGGGAGTCCTGCCCAGAAAGGGGAAGGAAAGGGAAGGAAGGTCACCCGACTTCTGCACACTTGTTTTGCTGTCCGCTCAGGATATGAGTCCTCCCTGACCAGCCCTCCCCTGGGACACGAGAGTTTCCAGAATTTTCGCACACTGGACCCCAATGTTTCCCCACACACAACACCCCCAAAACACCCTCAGTTGACCCCGCTCCTTCCTTGGGATCTGGGAGTCCCAGCAGGGGCCCCTATGGGCCCGTCCCAATTTGACACAGGGGTCACCCAAGCCCAGGACACCAACATTTTGTGGCTGTAGGCTGACTCTCTGGCCCTGCTCATCGATTGCTGGAATGATCACTGTCATCTCTCGGGGTTCACTGATCCCAAACCTGTTGCTTTCCTGGGGATATGATGCTTCAGTTGACCCTGTTCTCCCTCCCCGCCTGTGCGTTCCCTTCCCTCTGGTCACCCAGACACTCACATAACAGACAGCCCCCAACTCTCTCCTGATTTGATCTGAGGCTGTGTAGAAAATCCTTTGGGGATTCACCCCTTTGTCAAAGATGGTGAACTTGGTACCCAAGGTATTAGCTCTGCTCGGGGAGGGCGGCCAGAACAAGAACAACAACAAAAAATAAACAATTGTTACTGAAAGGCTCCCTTGGGTCATCCATAAATCAGGGTTTCTCCCCAATAATCCTGCAGTGTGGTCAAAGATGAAGATCATGTGGTTTAGAGGGGAGGTAGCTAAGTATATCAAAACTGGAGGGGCCAAGGCAAGCTATGGTACAGTGGATAGGGCGCTTGCCTTGCACTTGCTTAGAACAACGGGTTGGCTACTTGCAAGGCAAGTAAATGCTCTATGACAGGTTTGGGGACCTTGGTGGAGGGAACCACCTTGGTGATGGTTTGGGTCTGGGAACAATGTTCCATGAAATCATCATTGACAGTACTGTATATTGTAATGTCTGAATAAAGAACTTCAAAAAGAAATAAATGCAAATAGAAGCTTTGAAATAGAAAAAGAAGGAAAAAAATAAGAAAATAAATCAAATATTTGGGGAGCAGGGGTCAGAGCTATAGGGTGTTTGCCTTGTAAATCGCTCCCAACAGGCCAAAGGGACCATATGGGATGCCATGGATCAAACCTGGATCCATGCCTGGTCAGCACGTGCAAGGCAAATGCCCTACCGCTGTATTATCACTCTGGCCCCAACCCAGCAGTTCTTAAGAAAAATGCTCCTCTCTCTGGCTTTGTCCTGTTAGGAAAGGTAGTTAGTTCATGTGTCACCTTTTTCTTCCCTCCCCCTGATCTCCAGGTTTCATCGCAATCTACTTCTCACAGTCACCTGGGTTCTGCCTACCTGACTTTGCCCACAAAGTTGTCCCCATTCCGTGACAGGTCAATGGGATCCAAGGAGATGAGATAATTAGAAGTTCTGCTCCCTTTTCTCTTCCGCCCTGCCATGAGGAATTGCTGTGGATGGGAAGAGTAAACAACTCATCAGAATCAATTACTGGTGTCTGGCCCAAAGAAGAATAATGATGTACCCCACCTTTTTTTTTTTTTCCCTGAAAGAAGCCACCTGGTAGCAGTTGTGAAGGGCAACTTCACATCTGTTATTTTTGTTTTGGACCACATCCAGTGATGCCTCAGGCCTTACTCCTGATTCTGCATTTGGGAATTATTCCTGGTGGGCTGGAGGGACCATATGAGATGCTGGGAGTATGGATGGAACTTTGGTCAGCCATGTGCAAGACATCCTAACTACTGTACAGTCTCTCTGGTCCCACAACTTTACCTCTTAATTTCTCCTCATGGAGAGAGGAGGAGGATACGTGGTCCCATGTTACGATTGAACTCAGAAGGGTTAGCCTGATCGGCAGGCAGACTTTGCAATCTAGGGAAGCCTTTCACATGGGACTGCTACTTGGCCTTTCAAGCGAGAAAAGTAACCCTGGATCTCAGTAGGAATATTCCTCTTTGGGTCGGAGAGGCAGCATAGCTATAGGGCGTTTGCCTGGCAATCAGCCTACCAGGGAAAGACCAGGGATCGATCCACAGCATCCCATATGATCCTGTGAGTCTGCCAGAAGCGATTTCTGAGATCAGAGCCAAGAGTAATCCCTGAACGTCCCCGGGCGTGGCCCCAAAATCAAAATAAAAAGGAATATTCCTCTTTCTGGCAGCAAGAACCTAGAGTGGTAAGGCAGTGGGGAAATTGATCAGAGGAAATTAACCAGGGGCGTGGCTTATTCCCCACGGGGCGGGACTAACTCCCTGATTGGGTGGAGCCTGACAGCAAGAGGGCTCGAGAGCAAATCAAAGGCTCAGGCTTCCAGGAGGCGGGGCCAGGACCTTCCAGGGGGCGTGGCCTACACGAGCCAGGACGGCCAGGCTGAGGCTTGGGGTAGGCAGGGAAAGAATGACTGTCACTGGGTGTGACAATCAAAGGAGCTTGTTCGGTCCAGGGCAGGGGTTGGGGCTGGGTCAGACCAGTCCTAAGCTAGGAGACAAATAAGCAAAGTCCAAAGGTGTTATAATCGCTTTCGCAGGAGCCAGAGATATAGTACAACGGTAGGGCTTTTGCCTTGCAAGCAGCCGACCCAAGTTCAAATCCCGGCATCCCATACGGTCCCCCGCGCCTGCCAGGAGCGATTTCTGAGTGTAGAGCCAAGAGTAATCCCTGAGCGCCGCCATGTGTGGCCCAAAAAAACAATACATACATACATACATACATACATACATACATACATACATACATAAACAAAACCAGTCTCACTCAGAAAGGGAGATTTGCAGCAGCACCACCACCCCCAGGGACGTGGGACCTTTATTTCCCCAGTCCTGCTCTCACCCGCCTGGTATCGGACTCCTCCAAGAAGAGGTAGTAGATAGGAAACATGCCCTTGTCTACTCCGCGGGTGTCGCGGCTGATGTGACATTTCACTGTCTGGCCCTTAATCGCCGGCTGCAGTACATAAGCTTCCATGTCCTTGATCAACTGAGAGAACCCGACATAGGGTTTGACAGGCACCGGGGAGGAGCCCGACACTGTCAGCTTTGGCTCCTCTTTCCCCTTTTTTTCTAGGTCTTCGCCCTAGAGCAGAAACCCAAATGGACCATCAGTTTAGACATCCTCTGCCGCCTCCTCCATTTCTGATTGGTGTCTCAGTTCTGTATTCTGCCCCTCAACCATGTTTTCTGTCTATAGGTCAAACGTGGGAGTGACAGTATGGGAGGGCTTGCCTTCATGAGACTGACCTTGTCTCATCCCCAATATATATATTGGACTTTTGAGCCACACTCAGTGGTACTCAGGGGTTACTCCTGGCTCTGCACTCAGAAATTGCTCCTGACTCCATATAAAATGCTGGGGATCGAACCCACGTACTGCCTCGTACGAGGCAAACACCCTATTACTGTGCTACCACTCCGGCCCCCATCTCCAGCATTGTGTTTTTTGGATTTTAGGGGGTTACATCTGGGAGTGCTCAGGTGTTACTCCTGACTCTCAGAAATCGCTCCTGGCAGGCTTGGGGGACCATATGGGATGCCGATTTTTGAACCACCGTCCTTCTCTATGCAAGGCAAATGCCCTACCTCCATGTTCCATGCTACCTCTCCGGCCCCATCCCCAATATTTTATATGTTCTCCCCTGGGCATCACCAAGATAATTCCTAAATGCAGAGCCAGGTGTAACCCGTGAGCATCACCAGATGTGCCTCTTTCCTCAAAGCCCCCATTCATTTGAACCAGTGTGGATGCAGATACTTTGCACAGTGAAACTACTTCCTTTTTGTGTGGGGGCCACACCCGGCAATATTCAGGAGTTATTCTTGGCTCTGAGCTCAGAAATCACTTCGAGGGGCCGGAGAGATAGCATGGAGGTAGGGTGTTAGGGTGTTTGCCTTGCATGCAGAAGGATGGTGGTTCAAATCCTGGCATCCCATATGGTCCCCTGAACCTGCCAGGAGCGATTTCTGAGTGTAGAGCCAGGAGTAACCCCTGAGTGCTGCCAGATGTGACCCAAAAACCAAAATCAAAAAAAAATAAAATCACTTCTAGCAGGCTCAGGGGAAACCATATGGGTTGTTGGGGATCAAACCGGGTTGACCATATGCAGGTGCAGGGCAAATGCCCTACCCACTGTGCCTATCACTTTGGCCCCACAAGTGAAACTATTTCATACACACAAAATGAGTGTTGACTGGCCCTTCACTATCTGTGATCATCCCTCTCCAAAGTCCGTTGTTTTTAGGTGGGTGGCACTTTGATATCTAGAGTGGAATGCCAACCGAAGTCCTCAGGCTTGATGAGGAAGATCGTCCAATTAGAACAGGCTTCGCTTACCAGGGAAAAGGGCTTCTGATAGTCCACAGGACTCGGGTTCTCCCACCCCCAAAGTCAGTAGCTGCCCACTTCTATACCATGATTAGTTGTGCTGCCACCCACCTTATTGTCTCCACCATTTTCCTGGTTGTCATCCACATTAGGGTTTGGTTCTGGACTGAGCTGCTTGTGTCCATTTCTGACAAGGTGCGATTCTTTCTCAACCTCTCCACTAGATTCTAAGGGGTAGAAGAAGTTGAAAAACAAATTCAGTGGCCTGAGAGATAGCATGGAGTAGGGCGTTTGCCTTGCAGGCAAAAGGTTGGTGGTTTGAATCCTGGCATTCCATATGGTCCCCTGAGCCTGTCAGGAGTGATTTCTGAATGCATAGCCAGGAGTAACCCCTATGCGTCACCAGGTGTGGCCCAAACAGTAAAAAATAAAAAAAAAAAATTAAAAAAAGGAAGAATGTACCACAGAGAAAAATGGGTCTGCTTTTGCTGAGTGCCAGGAATTACCAAATGGATGGCGGGTTGTCAAACCACAGCCTTGTATTCCCAAAAATTTTTTCTGAGGTTTCTGAGAGAATGGAATGTCTTCTACAAAAACTTCCAACTGCAAAGAAATACAGTCTTCTAAGCCAGGATGAGAAGAAGCAGGGGAAAGAATCAGAATTTCAAAGTGCTGGTGCCAGAGCAATACAACAGTACAGAAGGTAGGGCATTTGCCTTGCTGTCCTGTGTGCATGTGACCCGGGTTCGATCCCCAGCATCCCATACGGAGAAGGGAATTTAGGAACTGAGTGGTTTTGGTTTGGGGAGGGCGTGGGGGCTGGACTGAGGTCACATAAAGAGCAAGGGTAGAGGATTGAGCCTCCAGGATTCTAGTACCAGGGGGGCTCATGGACAGAGGTCTGGAGGTTACCTTCTGTTGGTGACCCTGGGGTCAAATGCCTGCCAGGGCCATCTCTGCTGCAGTTCCAGGTGGCCAGGTTGCTGAGGACTGGAGACTGCACATTGGCCTGGGGTACTCCCTGCTCCTGGAGGGAAGGGCCCCCAAGACCTGCGAGAAGGTCAGGATAGTCTGTGCTCGCAGGTCCATGCATTCTTTCCTCTTCCAGGAAGATCTGCCTCCACATTGGGCTTCCAGACATGACCTCCAAAGGCCTCACCCCCAAATCCCCCAGGCCCGCTCAAAACCCAGACCAGAGCTAAGGCTCAGACAAGGTGCTCAAACTCGGTGCACAGCAACCAGGTGAGTCCCTAGATCCAAGACAGACCTAAAACGGCCTCTGCCTCCAGGGTTTTGCCAATTAATGGCTGTCCTAAGCCACGCCCAGAACTCCCTAATCCCCGCCTTTCCTCGTTCTTTTTTTTTTTTTTTTTTTGGTTTTTGGTTTTTGGGCCACACCCGTTTGACGCTCAGGGGTTACTCCTGGCTATGTGCTCAGAAATTGCCCCTGGCTTGGGGGGACCATATGGGACGCAGGGGGATCGAACCGCGGTCCTTCCTTGGCTAGCGCTTGCAAGGCAGACACCTTACCTCCAGCGCCACCTACCCGGCCCCCTTTCCTCGTTCTT
This sequence comes from Suncus etruscus, assembly GCF_024139225.1. NCBI lineage: Eukaryota > Metazoa > Chordata > Mammalia > Eulipotyphla > Soricidae > Suncus > Suncus etruscus. The sequence goes on from NC_064861.1 coordinate 92,358,062, forward strand.
GATTGGTCCGCAGAGGTCTATGGCCCGCCCACTGGAAGGAACCGCTAGTTGTACCCAACCCTAGACTCTAGTTCCTCCAGGTCCTGCCCCTAATTTGCATCCTGACCGCCCACAATTTGCATCTGACCCCGCCCCTTAGGGGGTCCTCTAGGTTCCTCCGGGATTTTTTTTTTTTTTGGGGGGTTTTTGGGCCACACCCAGTAACGCTCAGGGGTTACTCCTGGCTATGTGCTCAGAAGTTGCTCCTGGCTTGGGGGACCATATGGGACACGGGGGGGGGGGGGGATCGAACCGTGGTCCGTCCAAGGCTAGCGCAGGCAAGGCAGGCACCTTACCTTCAGCGCGCCACCGCCCGGCCCCCCCCCTTTTTTTTTTTTTTTTTTAATTATGAGAACAATGATGCAAAGAGGACAAGGTAAAGTTACAGTGAAAGAACAATCGCCCATAAACAGACTTCTCAGAAGAAATCCCCTTGCTGACGCCTAAATATTGAACTTACAGTCAAAAAAATTAAGAAAAGGGGCCGGGCGGTGGCGCTGGAGGTAAGGTGCCTGCCTTACCTGCGCTAGCCTAGGAGACGGACCGCAGTTCGATCCCCCGGCGTCCCATATGGTCCCCCAAGCCAGGAGCGACTTCTGAGCGCATAGCCAGGAGTAACCCCTGAGCGTTACCGGGTGTGGCCCAAAAACCAAAAAAAAAAAAATAAAAAAAAAAAAAAAAAAAAAATTAAGAAAAATAAGCAGAACCCATGTACAATTACTTTGTCCACAAGTCCCCAGATTGTAGGACATTATAACATTTCTTAGCAGTACACAAAGCAACCTAAAGCCATGAGATTCATGTGACTCCTTAACTTTGAAGGCATAGTATTTTTATATATATTCATGCACATACATATTAGTTTAAGTTAACATCAAAAGTTTAAGAGTTTTTTTTTTTTTAAGGGTTAGTCAAAAGGGCACAGTAGGCCCCGCTCCATATTCCAATTTTCTGTCGCTCCTCTCAGAAGCCCTTCCCTCAGCGACCTTTGCTTACCTGTGTCTCTCTTAGGGCGCTTCTTCAGCCACCACTGTTGCCTTGGGCCACAGCAAAGCATCTTGTTTGGCCTGAACCATCACAGGCTCTCAGCGCTTCCTTCCCTGGGGCATCTATAAATGCTTTCGCTGCAGGAGAGGGAAAAAGGTTTTCTTCCAATGCCTGACCTGGACCTGGCCTTAAAACAGGGGAGAGGGTGGTCGGAGCTGTGGCACAAGTGGTAGGGCATTTGCCTTGCACACGCTAACCTGGGATAGACCTTGGTTCGATCCCCTGGCGTCCCATGAGGCTGAGCTCTTTGGAGGCCTTCTTCCCTGAGGTTCCAGGTGACCTGGCCCTTAATGTCCTGGGTTGCTTCCCAGATCCAGGAAAACTGACATATTGACTCCCCTGCACCCCCACAGAAACCTGGAATACTGGCCCAAGAGCCCAGTATTTCCTTTCTTGAATTCTCATCTTGAAAGTTTGCTTTTTTTTTTTTTTTTTTTAAATAGGATTCCAATGTTGCCTTTCTCATTTCCCACTTGGAAGCCCCAAGAAAATCTAGAGGGGCCAGGACTTCACCCCTCCAATGGGGTGATCCGAGGGCCGGGTGTCTGTCCAGAGTACCTGTTGTTCCACCTTCTGCAGTCTCACAGTGGCCAACTAACTCATCCCATGGTGCTCTAAACAGAGAGACATGCTGACGAAATGTCAAACCAATATCCCCGATTGTTCAAACACCCCTTCTTGTTTTGAGTTGCCTGGGTGCCCTTGTGGGGCCCAACTGGACTCTGACCCACCTTATTAATTGGGCAAATTCTAAGATTGGCCTCTCTGGATTCACTTTCAGGACTCCCAAGTTACAGGCCACATACATAAACCCTCTTATTCAAACTACTTGTCTCCCACCTGAAGAATCCTCCTTTTAGGATCCCAAAACCTAGGACTCTGGGCCCGGAGAGATAGCACAGCGGTGTTTGCCTTGCAAGCAGCCGATCCAGGACCAAACGTGGTTGGTTCGAATCCCGGTGTCCCATATGCACCCCCCCCCCCCCCCGTGCCTGCCAGGAGCTATTTCTGAGCAGACAGCCAGGAGTAACCCCTGAGCACCGCCAGGTGTGGCCCAAAAACCAAAACAAACAAACAAACAAAAAAAAGACCTAGGACTCTGGCTAGTCCAAGGATATCTGTTCAAAACATGCCACCCCCTTTCAATCACATTTTTTTGTTTGTTTGTTTTTGGGTCTCACCCGGCAGCACTCAGGGATTCCTCCTGGCAGGCTCGGGGGACCATATGCGATGCTGGATTCACCACCGTCCTTCTGCATGCAAGGCAAACACCCTACCTCCATGCTATCTCTCTGGCCCCCAAACCCTAAAACCCTGCCACCACCCTACAAATACCATATTCAACTTTATTTATTTTTATTGATTGATTTTTGAGTCACACTCAGTGGTGCCCAGGGTTTACTTCTGGCTCTGCACTCAGAAATTGTCCCCAGCAGGCCCAGGGACCATATGGGACGTAGGGAACCGAACCTTTTGCAATGCAAATGTTCTACCTATGTGCTGTCTCTCCAACCCCCTGCAAACACCATTATAAGTCAAGAGATGCTTAGATGTGTATATACTCTTCCTCTGAGTTCCCCCTGCCCTTCCTTTTCCAAACCCACCCACCCCATTTCCCCACTCTTTTCTTCACTTTTTATTTTCCTGAGACATTCTGTAAGAACAAGAACAAAGAGTTCAGACCCATAACCAGACCCAATATGGCCAGATAGTACCAAGGGAAGGTACTTGCCTGCCTCATATGCAACAACCCTGGTTTGATCCCTGGCACCACACAGGGATCAAATAAAAGCCAAAACAAATCAAACAGGGGCCAGAGAGATACATAGCACAGTGATAGGGCATTTGCCTTGCACACTGCTAACCAGGACAGACCTGGGTTCAATCATCCCCAGAACCCCATTGTGTTTCCTGAGCCTGTCAGGAGTAATTCCTGAGCGATGCCGGGTAGGGCCCAAAAAACAAACAAACCAAAAAAAGTGGGGAGGCTGGATAGATAGCAGGGAGGTAAGGCTTTTGCCTTGCATGCAGAGGATGGTGATTCGAATCCTGGCATCCCATATGGTCCCCCGAGTTTTCCAGGAGCGATCTTTGAGCATAGAGCCAGGAGGAACCCCTGAGTGCTACCTGGTGTGACCCAAACACTAAAAAAAGAAAAAAGAAAAACACAATAATAAAAAAAAAAGGAACAAACCCCCAAAGAACATGCCCTCAAATCCCTGGAGGGTTTCTTTTCCTGAACAAATAGCTCCAGATCAAGTCTTAATTCTGTCAGCGACCGTTTCAGTTTTTTTCACCACTACGAGAAGGTGAGTGTGTGTGTGTGTGTGTGTGTGTGTGTGTGTTCAGATCTTTCCCCCCAAATGCCTAACATCTGGTTTGTTTGTTTGTTTGTTTGTTTGTTTGTTTTGCCACACTCAGAGGCGCTGCTCAGGGGTTCCTCCTGTCTCTGCGCTCAGAAATCGCTCCTGGCAGGGTTGGGGGAACCTTATGCGATGCTGGGATTCAAACTACAGTCGGTCCTGGGTAGGCCACTTGCAAGTCAAACGCCCTACCGCTGTGCTATCTCTCCGGCCCCACTCCATCCACTTCGAACAAAGCATGGAGCTGTGATGACCCAAGGAACCTGGCAACCCCCCTCCAGGAGTTCTGAAATGGAAATGGAAGAATGTTCCCTTCTTAAAGAGACCCTAGAGAGGCCACACCCTGTCTGGCTCTTATTATACCCTTTTATCATATCACAGATATGATATGTTATGTTATAGATATATATGATATATAGATAAATATGAAATATATTAGATAGTAACTTGGACTAACTCAGGTGTAACGTTCAGCATCCGTCTGCGTGTCAATGAGAAAACTACAACTCCCATGAAGCAAAGCGGCTAAAGTAGTGCCCGGAGGCGGTTTTCTTTTCCTTTGTACTCCTGGGGGTTGTAGTTTTCTTAGAAATTCTTCCTTTTTTTTTTTTTTTTTGTTTTTGTTTTTGTTTTTTTCTTTTTCCCTTGCTCCTCAAAGGCAGGAAACGAGGTGTGACAGGAGGCTGAGTTGCCAAGAAAAAATAAAAAGGAGAGAGAGCGGGAGAGAGAGAGAGAAAGAAGGAAAGAGAAGAGAGGGACAGAGATGTGTCTGCCACCTGTGCTGGGAAATGCCTGATTTCCACAGGGGCGGGGCCCCAAACGCAGCCGGGACATCCTGGACCAATCAGAAGATCCTGGGGGCGTGGCCTATGGATAGGGGCGTGGCCTCTGGTGGCAATCACGCGGAAGCGCGCGGGGGACCTAACCCGGGGAAACGCCCTTTGCGGGGAAGGAGAGGTGAGGGGTGGGGGCGGATTCGGAACCTGCGAAATAACGGTTTGAAGGAGATCTCTCCCCTGCAGACCCCACGCTTTCGTCATCACGGACCCCGGGGCTCCGCGCAGCCTCGATACTATAGAGTGGGGGCCTTGAGACGTCTCCCCCACCCCACCCCGAGACCCTCACTCCAAATTCGGAAAGCAAGCCCGAATTGACGCCTCCCGGTTTATGAATGAAGGGGAAAGGAACTATATTTCCCAGGAGCCCATGCGGGTGGCGCGAGCGGTCTTGGCCGAGGACCGTCTCGTGGAGGCTCATGGGAGTTGTAGTTTCCATTATGAAGCGCCATGCAAATTGATATTTTTTCCCCAAAAATCCTTTAACTGATTTTCCCCCCCTATTTTTTTTTTTTTTTGTTATTGAGTCACTTGCTTGTGGTTCTCAGGGATTATTCAGGGAATTCCATTCCTGAGGGGCTTAGTGGATTATTTGGGGTGCTGGGAGATAGCACAGTGGATAGGGCTATTCTATCCCCAGTGTATAGCTTACCCACTGTACTATGTTTACCGTTAGTGCTTTGAAACCTGTGGTCTTAGGAACATTATTATTATAAATAATTTTAGGGCCCGGAGAGATAGCACAGCGGTGTTTGCCTTGCAAGCAGCTGATACAGGACCTAAGGTGGTTGATTCGAATCCCGGTGTCCCATATGGTCCCCCGTGCCTGCCAGGAGCTATTTCTGAGCAGACAGCCAGGAGGAACCCCTGAGCACCGCCGGGTGTGGCCCAAAAACCAAATAAATAAATAAATAATTTTAGTTTATTTATTTATTTTTGACCGCATCTGGCAATGCTCCGGGGTTCCTCTTGGCTCATCTCTCAGGATTTTTGGGCCACACCCGGCAGCACTTAAGGGTTATTCCTGGCTTTGTACTCAGAAATATCTCCTGGTAGACTCAGGGGACCATGTGGGATGCTGAGGTTTGACGTAGGTCCATCTAGGGTTGTCCACTGCAAGGCAAAAGCCCAACCGCTGTGCTATCACTTTGGACTCATGCTTCAGAATCGAGGAATTACTCCTGGTAGTGCTCTGAGGATTCTATGGGATGCTTGAGCTCAGACCCAAGTTGGCTGCACCCAAGGCAAAGCCCTGTCCCTGCTCTGGCCTCAGGAATATGGAACTGAGCTGTGACCATGATGCTCCTCTTAGGAGAACTATGGCCTCATGGAATAAAATACCTCATTTGTTCCTTTCTTGTGTTGCTGGCCCCACTCAGAAGTAGGCTTTCGCTCCAAGATGTCTTTCCACATAGTACCGCATTCTCCTTTCTTTCTTTCTTTTTTTTTTTTTGGTCACACTCAGCAGCGCTCAGGGGTTACTCCTGGCTCTACGCTCAGAAATTACTCCTGGCAGGCTCGGGGGACTATATGGGATGTCGGGATTCGAACCACCGTCCTTCTGAATGCAAGGCAAACACCCTACCTCCATGCTATCTCTCCAGCCCCGGATTCCCCTTTCTTTAAAAATAATGATGATGGAGTCTGGATGTACCATTTCTCTTACTCTGATACAGGCGTTTTCAGTCATCACTCCTCTGGGGCCCTGTTGGGAAGAGATAGATAGGACAGGAAGGGACAGACAGGATAGAAAATAGGAATGGGCAGAAGGGGCAGGAAGGGAGAGATGGGACAAGACAGACATATCGAAAGGGAAAGATGGTATGTGTGACTGGTACAACGGCCCAGTTTCCATTGTTGCTGGTTTATTTTATTTTTTTGTTTTTGTTTTTGGGCCACACCCAGCTATGCTCAGGGATTACTCCTGGCTATCTGCTTAGAAATAGGTCCTGGCAGGCACGGGGGACCATATGGGATGCCGGGATTCGAACCAACCACGTTAGGTCCTGGATCAGCTGCTTGCAAGGCAAACACCGCTGTGCTATCTCTCCGGCCCCCATTGTTGCTGGTTTCATTTTTCTTTTCTTTTCTTTTCTTTTCTTTTCTTTGTTTTTTTGGTTTCTTTATGGTATAAGCCGGGATAGTCGAGGTTTTGTGTTGTTCCTCTTCCACTTTGAATTATTCTCCCGCTAAATGCTGGCAACTAAGGAGCTTGGAGTTTCTACCCTATTAGACCACTGTGTTTGTTCTTGGAATATTATATGTATATATGGTGTATATTCTAAATAACTCAGAGAAGTGCTATCATTCTGTATCCTTTTCTTCTGGCTTACTTCATCTAATATAATATTTTGTAGATCCATCCATGTTGCTGCAAAAATCCATAGTTGTGGGCCTGGAGAGATAGCACAGCGGCGTTTGCCTTGCAAGCAGCCGATCCAGGACCAAAGGTGGTTGGTTCGAATCCCGGTGTCCCATATGGTCCCCCGTGCCTGCCAGGAGCTATTTCTGAGCAGACAGCCAGGAGTAACCCCTGAGCACCTCGGGTCTGGCCCAAAAACAAAAAACAAACAAACAAACAAAATATCCATGGTTGTATCCTTTCTAACTGCTATGTAGTATTCCATTGTGTATAAATTCCTGTTGTTGGGCATCGACGTTGGTTCCAAATCTTGGCTATTGTACTGAGTGCTGTGATAAATAATGGAGTGCACACATACTTAGGGATGAATGTCCTTCCCACTTGGGGATAGATACCCAGGAGAGCAATTGCTGGGTTAGATGGCAGCTCAATTCTGAGTTCCTCGAGATTGCTGGACTGAGACAACTGATAGGCTATGCTTGGCATAGTGAGGGTCCAGATTCTATCCTCAGCACTTTGTATGGTCCAATGAGTAGTACCATGAGTCACTCCCAGGCACTACTGGGTGTCACCCCAAATCCCAGACTCCCAGCTTCTTGCTGGTTCTGAAGTCTCCTGTCAACAAAACTGGATTTCATTCTTATGCAATAGATAACACATACTTGCCCATACCTCACGGGATTGCAGGGCCCCAGAGGAGCGATGGCTGAAAATGCTTGTACTCGGAGTCAGAGAGGTTACAAAGGAGCAGGTAAGGCACTTGCCTTGCACATGGCTGATCAGATTATTTTTTTTGGGGGGGGGGCTACAACCGGCGATGCTTAGGGGTTACTCCTGGCTCTGCACTCAGAAATTGCTCCTGACTGGCTCAGAGGACCATATGGGATGCCGGGATACAAACTGCCATCTGTGATGGACCAGCTGCGTGCAAGGCAAATGCCCTACTGCTGTGCTATCTCTCGGGCCTGGCTGATCAGAATTAGAACTTCACAACTGGTATGATTCAAAGCCAGGAGTTACTCCTGGGCACGGTGCCAAAACAATAAAATGCCTTTAAGGCTTGCTCTTTAAGCCTTGTGTTTTCATTTTCCCTTAACTACTTTTGGTCAGAGTGCAAGCTTTGCCTTTCATGCAACTGACCTAAGTTCGATTCCTGGTACCCCTTCTGGTCCCCTGATTGCCACTAATTCCTTAGCACCTCTAGATGTGGTCCCCCCACAAAGTAAAATGCTTGTGAAAGGATCAAGGAGACATACTCAAAGGGCTGGAGGCTTTGCATTGTAGGCATACCAGATTTGATCCTTGGAGATTGCACTCTGCTGGGGGAGGCCACTGAGCACTGCACTAGGAGCATCCAGGAACCAAAGGACTGAGGTGCTTCTTCTGAGACAGCAGTTTTGTGGGGTTTTTTTTTTTTTTTTTTGGTTTTTGGGTCACACCCGGCAGTGCTCAGGGGTTACTCCTGGCTCCACGCTCAGAAATTGTTCCTAGCAGGCACGGGGGACCATATGGGATGCCGGATTCGAACCGATGACCTTCTGCATGAAAGGCAAATGCCTTACCTCCATGCTATCTCTCCGGCCCCGAGACAGCAGTTTTAAGTTCGGTTGCCAATACTGAAGATTGTCCCCCAGAACCCCCAGGAATAATCCCTGAACACTGCTGAGTGGCCCCCAAACAAAACAAAAGGAGAAATGCTTGCTAACTGGGGACCAGAGTGATAGTATATTGAGTACTATATTTGCCTGAACTTGGCCAACCCAGGTTTGATCTTCAACATCCCCTATGTTCCCCTGAGCACCACCAGGAATGATTCCTGAGTGACATAGCTAGGAGTTAGCCCTGAGCACCACTGCATGGGAAGCAAAAGCCAACAAATAGGGACCAGAGCAATGGCACAAGTGGTAGGCATCTGCCTTGCTCGCACTAGCCTAGGAAGGACCATGGTTCAATCCCCGGCGTCCCATATGGTCCCCCAAGCTGGAGCGATTTCTGAGCAAATAGCCCAGAGTAACCCCTGAGTGTCACCGGTGTGGCCCCAAAACAAAAAACAAAAAGCCAACAAATAGGGGCTGGACTGATAGCACAGAGGGTAGGGCATTTGCCGTGCTGCCTTCGACCCAGGTTCTATTCCCCAGAATCTCATTTGGTCCCCTGAGCACTGCCAGGGGTGATTCCTGAGCACAAAGCCAGGAAGAAAGGAAGAAAGAAAAAAAAAAAAAGCCAAGAAATAAATGCAATAATTGTCAACTTCCAAATATTACCCGATTAGTATTGGGATTTCTCTCTCCCTCATCCAATGACCCCATCCCCTCACAATCCAGAGCTCTCAGAGTTTGCACAGAATTTCAAACAAGAGTTGCCTAAAGGCCTTGAGCCCCATCCAGTCTTTTTGGTTGTTGTTGTTGTTGTTGTTGTTGTTGTTGTTGTTGTTGTTGTTTGAGGCCTTAACCAATAGTGCTGGGGCTTCTTTTTTTTTTTTTTTTTTTTGGTTTTTGGGCCACACCCGGCAGTGCTCAGGGGTTACTCCTGGCTGTCTGCTCAGAAGTAGCTCCTGGCAGGTACGGGGGATCATATGGGACACCGGGATTAGAACCAACCACCTTTGGTCCTGGATCGGCTGCTTGCAAGGCAAACGCCGCTGTGCTATCTCTCCAGGCCCAGTGCTGGGGCTTCTTTCTGACTCTGCGTTCGAGGATCACTCCTGGCACTAAGTGGAGGAACTGTATGTGATCTGGGTACTGCCAGGAATGATCCCTGAGCGCAGAGCCAGGAGTAAGCCCTGAGCACAGCCAGATGTGGCCTAGCAATCAACCCCCACCCCACTCCCTACCTCAGCTCTGGAAAACAACAACAACAACAACAACAACAACAAAGGTGTCCCGAAGCGATAACATGAAGGTAGGGCATTTGCCTTGCATGCAGAATGACAGTGGTTCGAATCCCAGTATCCCATGTGGTCCCCCATACCTGCCAGGAGCGATTTCTGATCATAGAGCCAGGAGAAACCCCTGAGTGTCACCGGGTGTGAAACAAAAACAAAAACAAACAAAGATACCAAAAACCAAACAATCAAAAACAAAAACAAAAAGCAAATAGATATTTAGATGGTAGAAAAGGAGGAGTGAATCACAGTCTGACATACATGCAAGCCCCAGTCATCACATCAGCAGCAGCCACCAAAAGAAAAAGGGGCGTAAGGCACGAATTAAATTTTAAAAAAAAGAAAAGGGGTGGGGCCGGAGAGATAGCATGGAGGTAAGGCATTTGCCTTTCATGCAGGAGGTCATCGGTTCGAATCCCGGCGTCCCATATGGTCCCCCGTGCCTGCCAGGAACAATTTCTGAGCCTGGAGCCAGGAATAATCCCTGAGCACTGCCGGGTGTGACCCAAAAGCCACAAAAAAAAAAAAAAAAAAGAAAAGAAAAGGGGGAAAAAAAGATCCTCAATGAGAAGACACAGTTATAAAATGGTTATTTTATTGCATTACTCACAAGCCAGTTTCTTATCAAAATTGGACAAGCAGATGGCGAAGGCTTGCAGCGGACAAAACGGGAAGGCAAAGTCCATGGTGAACGAGTTGGGACCCACTCGGCCGAACTGGAGCACCAGTTCTTCAGCTGCAGAGAGAACAAGAAACTGAGGCCTTTGCCACCCTGCAGCAGAGAGAGAACTACAACTCCCAGAAAGCCGTGCGGCGCCACGACGCGCAACTGGGCCTGCGCAGGCCGAATGAACTACGATTCCCAGGAGGCTTTGCGACAACATGGCGTCTGCCTGCGCTGTTGAAAAGGTGCATCGCCTCTGCTCCCCACCCGGCCCCCATACCCCCGCCTCTGCACCCCCATTTTCCGGAGCAACCCGTTCCTAGGGCCTCACTCTTCTCCGGATACAGGATCTGAAAGTTCTTGACCGAGGCTTGAGTCACACGACCGTGGAAATTGAGCTCGTAGGCGCTGCTCTCGCTGGACCAGAGTGGGGACTTATTGCGCATGTGCAGCAGCTCCTGGCGGGCCCCTCTTTGGAATAGGCTCAGGAGGGAGTCCTGCCCAGAAAGGGGAGGGGAAGGGAAGGGAGGTCACCCCACTTCTGCACACTTGTTTTGCTATCCGCTCAGGATATGAGTCCTCCCTGGCCAGAATTTTCGCACACTGGACCCCAATGTGTTTCCCCCACACACAAACACCCCTCCAAAACACCCTCAGTTGACCCCACTCCTTCCTTGGGGTCTAGGAGTCCCAGCAGGCGCCCCTATGGGCCCGTCCCAATTTGACACAGGGGTCACCCAAGCCCAGGACACCAACATTTTGTGGCTGTAAGCTGACTCTCTGGCCCTGCTCGTCGATTGCTGGAATGATCACTGTCATCTTTCGTGGTCCTCTGGTCCCCAACACGTTGGTTTCCTGGGAATATGATACTTAAGTTGACCCTGTTCTCCCTCCCCGCCTGTGCGTTCCCTTCCCTCTGGTCTCCCAGACACTCACATAACAGACAGCCCCCAACTCTCTCCTGATTTGATCTGAGGCTGTGCAGAAAATCCTTTGGGGATTCACCCCTTTGTCGAAGATGGTGAACTTGGTACCCAAGGCATTAGCTCTGCTCCGGGAAGGCGTGGCCAGAACAACAACAACAAACAAACAAACAATTGTTACTGAAAGGCTCCCTTGGGTCATCTGTAAATCAGGGTTTCTCCCCAATAATCCTGCAGTGTGGTCAAGAATGTTGAAGATCATGTGGTTTAGAGGGGAGGTAGCAAAGTATATCAAAACTGGAGGGGCCAAGGCAAGCTATGGTACAGTGGATAGGGCGCTTGTCTTGCACGTGCTTAGAACAACGGGTTGGCTACTTGCAAGGCAAGTAAATGCTTTAACTATGACGGGTTTGGGGCCTTGGTGGAGGGAAGCGATACTCTGGTGGTGAGTGGTTTGGGCCTTGGAACGATATTCCATGAAATCATTAACAGTACTGTATATTGTAATGTCTGAATAAAGAACTTCAAAAAGAAATAAATGCAAACAAAAGCTTTGAAATAGAAAAAGAAAAAAGTTAAATATTTGGGGAACAGGGTGTCAAAGCGTTGGTGCACGTGGTACGGCAGTTGCCTTGTACTCACCTAGGTAGGACAAACCACAGTTTAATCCCCAGGAGTCCTATATGGTCCCCCAGGCCAGGAGCAATATCTGAGCACATAGCCAGGGGTAACCCCTGAGCATCACCTGGTGTTGTCCCAAAAGGAAAAATAATTGGGGAGCAGAGACATAGTACAGCACGGAGGGATGACACATGATTTGTGGCAGCCAAGCTAGATTTAGTCCCTGGAACCATGATAGTTCCCTTGAGGCCAACTAGGAATGATTCCTGAAACCGTGTGAACCCACCCAAAAATAGACGGTTTTGTATATAAGAAAGGATTCAAACTGAATGGTTCCTTTATCTACTTGTCAGTAATCTCTGTCTTTTGTGGGCCATGATTTATTTTTATCTATTTTTATCTATTTATTTTTGGTTTGGGGGCCATACCAGAGCTTATTCCTTGCTCTGCTTTCAGGAATTACTCCTGGTGGTGCTGAAGGGACCATAGGAATGCCGAGGATCGAACCCGGCTTGGCCATGTGCAAGGCACATGCCCTATCTGCTATGCTATCACTCTGTCCCCATAGTATTTTTTTTCTCTTTTTTTTATATTTTATTTTTATTAATTGTGGTAAGTTAAGTAGAATGATTATAATAGTGTTAATGTTCCTGGAATTTTTTTGAGCCACACCAGGCAGTGCTCAGGGGCTACCCTGGGTTCTGTGTCTAGAGGTGAATCCTGGCAGTGCTCTGGGTCTATATGCTATGTGGGGGACCAAAGGATCAAATGTGGGTAACTGCATGCCTTAACCACTGTGCTTTTTCTCAGATTCTGTTTATGGTTTTGATGGACAATCTTATGCAGGGGCGGCTCTCGAGCTGCATGCGGCTCCTGGCCAAAATGAATGTGTCTCTTTGCCTCTTATCATTATTTTGTATACTGTGGCTCTTTGCCAAGTTTGGGTTTTGTTTTGCTGCTTCTGAAGAGGGACCTCTGAGGAGAGATCTCTGAGTGTGGAGTCCCATTTCCCATCCCTCAGAAACAACTGAACGGGCCAGTGAGTGGGGGGACCCATGTGTCACATGTTGGGTCACATCTTGCCGTGAGTTCTTAGTGTGGAGGATGCAGCACACCCTCACCATGGCAAAATGCAATATGTGTTTAATAGATTGTTGTTAAAATTAGATGCTTTTGGGTGAGTGTTTGTCTGTTTTGGCAGGTCACTGCGTGGTGTGGCTCTCTGACTCTCATAGTTTAAAATTTTTTTTTTTTTTTGGTTTTTGGGTCACACCCGGTGGTGCTCAGGGGTTACTCCTGGCTGTCTGCTCAGAAATAGCTCCTGGCAGGCACAGGGGACCATATGGGACACCGGGATTCGAACCAACCACCTTAGGTTCTGGATTGACTGCTTGCAAGGCAAACACCACTGTGCTACCTCTCCGGGCCCTCATAGTTTAAAATTTTGGCTCTTTGTGTCGAACTTGTTCGCCGCCCCTAACTTATGGTACTTCATGAACTGGCAGTGTTTTGATCAAGCTGGCCTGATTCAATGCCACCAGGTTGTCCACGACGATCCACCACCATCCTGTGAATTACAGGCTGCCTTTTTCTTTAAATTATGACTTTTATTTTATTTTTTAAAAAATTTTGGCCATATCCAGCAGAACTCAGGAGTTACCCCTTGCTTTGTGCTCAGCACATGCAAGGCAAACGCCCGACCTCCGTGCTATCACTCTGGCTGCACCCTAGCAGTTCTTAAGAGAAAAACTCCTCTCTCGGGCTTTGTCCTGTTAGGAGAGGTAGTTCATGTGTCCCTTTCTTCCCGCCCTCTGATTTCCAGGTTTCATTGCAATCTACTTCTCACAATCACCTTGATTCTGCCTACCTGACTTTGCCCACAAAGTTGTCCCCATTCCGTGACAGGTCTATGGGATCCAAGGAGATGAGATAATTAGAAGTTCTGCTCCCTTTTCTCTTCCGCCCTGCCATGAGGAATTGCTGTGGATGGGAAGAGTAAACAACTCATCAGAGTCAATTCCTGGTGTCTGGCTCAAAGAAGAATAATGATGTACCCCACCTTTTTTCCCTGAAAGAAGCCACCTGGTAGCAGTTGTGAAGGGACACTTCACATCTGTTATTTTTGTTTTGGACCACACCCAGTGATGCTCAGGCCTTACTCCTGACTCTGCACTCAGGAATTATTCCTGGTGGGCTGGAGGGACCGTATGAGATGCTGGGAGTGTGGATGGAACTTTGGTCAGCATGTGCAAGGCATCCTAACTACTGTACAGTCTCTCTGGTCCCGCAACTTTACCTCTTAATTTCTCCTCACGGAGAGAAGAGGAGCTACATGGTCCCATGTTACGATTGAATCCAGACAGGGGTTAGCCTGATTGGCAGGCAGAGCCTGAGTTTGCAATCTAGGGAAGCCTTTCACATGTGACTGCTACTTGGCCTTTCAAGCGAGAAAAGTAACCCTGCATCTCAGTAGGAATATTCCTCTGGGGATCGGAGAGATAGCGGTAGGGCGTTTGCCTGGCACTCAGCAGACCTGGGAAAGGCCCGCGTTAGATTCCCAGCATCCCATATGGTCCCGCAAGTCTGCCAGGAGTGATTTCCGAGTCCAGAGCCAAGAGTAACCCCAGAGCGCCACCGGGTGTGACCCCAAAACCAAAATAAAAAGGAATATTCCTCTTTCTGGCAGCAAGAACCTAGAGTGGTAAGGGTCTTGGGGAAATTGATGAGGGAAGAGTGTGGCTTGATGTCAGAGAGGAAATTAACCAGGGGGCGTGGCTTACCGCACGGGGCGGGACCTACTCCCTGATTGGGTGGAGCCTGACAGCAAGGACGACTCAGGAGCAAATCAGACACTCAGGCAGCCCGGAGGCGGGGCCAGGACCCTTCAGGGGGCGTGGCCTAAAGAGCTGGGGCAACCTGGCTGAGGCTTGGGGTAGGCTTGCCTGTCACTGGGTCGGACCAGCAAAGGAGCTTGGTTCGATCCAGTGCAGGGTTTGGCGCTGGATCGGACCAGTCCTAAGCTCTGAGACAAATGAATAAGCAAAGCCCAAGGGTGTCAAAATCACACACACACACACACACACACACACACACACACACACACACACACACACACACACCCCGGGGACGTGGGGATGTGAGGCCTTGATGCCACCAATCCTGCTCTCACCCGCCTGGTATCAGAGTCCTCCAGGAAGAGGTAGTAGATCGGAAACATGGCCTTGTCTACTCCGTGATTGTCGCGGCAGATGCGACATTTCAGTGTCTGGCCCCTAAACACCGGCTGCATTACATAAGCTTCCATGTCCTTGATCAGCTGAGGAAACCAGGCGTAGGGTAGCGAGTTGGCCGAGGGCCCTGCATTGTCGCTGTCCAGGTGGGCCTGGTTTTCGGGGGCTTGGGGCACCACTTTGAACGACGCCCTTGAGGAGCCCGACGCTGTCAGCTCCGGTTCCTCTCTCCTCTTTTCTTCTAGGTCTTCGCCCTAGTGCAGAAACCCAAGTGGACCATCAGTTTAGACATCCTCTGCGCCGCCTCGCCTATTTGCTCAGAAATCGCCCCTGGCTTGGGGGGACCATATGGGACGCCGGGGAATCGAACCGTGGTCCGTCGTCCTACGCTAGCGCTTGCAAGGCAGACACCTTACCTCTAGCGCCACCTTCCCGGCCCCTTTTTTTCCTTTCTTTTTGGTTTTTGGGTCACACCCTACAGCGCTCAGGGGTTATTCCTGGTTTTATGCTCAGTTATCACTCCTGGCAGGCTTGGGGGACCATATGGGATGCCGGGATTAGAACCGCTGTCCTTCTGCATGTAAGGCAAACACCTTACCTCCATGCTATCTCTCCAGCCCCGGCCTCGTCCATTTCTGATTTGCATTTCAGCTCGGTGCTCTGCCCCTCTCAACCATGTTTTCTTTCCTTTTTTATTTTATTTATTTATTTATTTATTTTTGGTTTTTGGGCTACACCCGGCAGTGCTCAGGGTTTACTCCTGGCTGTCTGCTCAGAAAATAGCTCCTGGCAGGCACGAGGGACCATATGGGACACCGGGATTTGAACCAACCACCTTTGGTCCTGGATCGGCTGCTTGCAAGGCAAATGCCGCTGTGCAATCTCTCAGGGCCCTCAACCATGTTTTCTCACTATTGGTCAAACGTGGGAGTGACAGCATGGGACGGGGGTTTGTCTTGCATGAGATTGACCCTGGTTCCACCCCTAACATTTATTTATTTATTTATTTATTTATTTATTTATTTATTTATTTATTGGTTTTTGGACCACACCCAGTGGTGCTAAGGGCTTACTCCTGGCTCTGAGCTCAGAAATCACTCCTGGCAGGCTCGGGGTAGATGATATGGGTTACTGGGGATCAAACCGGGTTGACATGTGCAGGTGCAAGGCAAATGCCCTACCCACTGTGCCTATCACTTTGGTCCCCACTAATGAAACTATTTCATACATGCAAAATGAGTGTTGACTGGCCTTTCACTATCTGATCATCCCTCTCCAAAGTCCACTGCTTTTAGGTGCGTGGCACTTTGATACCTAGAGTGGAATGCCAACCGCAGTCCTCAGGCTTGCTGAGGAAGATCGTCCAATCAAAACAAACTTCACTTACCAGGGAAAAGGGCCTCTGATGGTCCACAGGACTTGGGTCCTCCCACCCCCAGAGTCAGTAGATGCCCACTTCTATATCCTAATTAGTGGTGCTGCCACCCACCTTATTAGGACCATTGTCTCCATCACGTTCCTGGTTGTCATCCACATCAGGGTTGGATTCTGGACTGAGCTGCTCACGTTCACCTCTGACAGGGTGGGATTCTTTCTCAACCTCTTCACTGGATTCTAAGGGGTGGAAGAAGTTAAAAAAAGAATTCAGGAGCTTGGGGAAAAAGAAGTCACTTGTGTTTACCAGAGGAGACCAGATTTTCTATGTTTCCAGACTCTATCGTCCCATCATCATCTCACTGGCCAGAAGCTCTGATTCCCCAAATGCAGAGGGATGGGGAGTCTTTGAGAGGTTGACATGGCTAAGAAGTCTAACTGGGGCTGAAACTATGATAGTAAAGCCAGAGGGTGCTTGCCTTCCATGTGGTTGACCGAGGTTCAATCCCCGGCATTTCATTTGGTCTCCTGAGCACTGCCAGGAGTAATTCCTGAGTGCAGAGCCAGGATACCCTCTGAATATTTCCAGATGTGTCCCCAAAACCAAAAATAAATAAATAAATAAATAAATAAATAAATAAATAAATGAAAGAATGTGGGGCCAGAGAGATAGCATGGAAATAGTGTTTGCCTTGCATGCAAAAGGACAGTGGTTTGAATCCCAGTGTCCTATATAGTTCCCCAAGCCTACCAGGAGCGATTTCTGAGCATAGAGCCAGGAGGAACCCCTGAGTTCTGCCAGGTGTGACCCCCCCCAAAAAAAAAGAATGTGGGGGGCAGAGTGGTGGCGCAAGCAGTAGGGCGTTTGCCTTGTAGGAGCTAACCTAGGAAGGACTTCAGTTCTATCCCCCGGCGTCCCATATGGTCCTCCAAGCCAGGAGCGATTTCTAAACGAATAGACAGGAGTAACCCCTGAGCGTCATCAGGTGTGGCCCAAAAAGCAAAAAACAAACAAACAACAACAACAAAACAAAACGAAGAATATACCACACAGACCAATGGGTCTGATTTCAACTGAGTGTCAGGAATTACCAATTTGATGGCGGGTTGTCCAACCCCAGCGTCGAGTCCCCAAAAGTTCTTTCTTGGGAGAGACTGGAATGTTTTCTACAAAAACTTCCTCCAACTCCACAGCAGAACCGTTTTCTAGCCAGGATGAGAAGAACCAGGGGGAAGAATCAGAATTTCAAAGTACCGGTGCCAGAGCAATACAATAATAGTACAGGACTTAGGAAATTTGCCTTGCTGTCTTGTTCATGTCTGACCCGGGTTTGATCCCCAGCATCCCATATGTAGGAGGGAATTTAGGAATTGAATGTTTTGGTTTGGGGAGGGCGTGGGGGCTGGACTGAGGTCACTTGAAGAATAAGGGTAGAGGATCGAGACTCCAGGATTCTAGTACCAGTGGAGTTCGTGAATAGAGGTCTGGAGGTTACCTTCTGTTGGTGACCCAGCGATCATCTGTCTGCCAGGGCCATCTCCGCTGCAGTTCACGGTGGCCATGTTGCTGAGGGCTGGAGAATGCACATTGGCCTGGGGTGCTCCCTGCTCCTGAAGGGAAGGGCCCCCAAGACCTGCGAGAAGATAAGGATAGTCTGTGCACGCAGGTCCACGCATTCTTTTCCTTCCAGGAAGATCTGCCTCCACATTGGGCTTCCAGAATGACCTCTGAAGGCCTCACTCCCAAATCTCCCAGGCCCGCTCAAAACCCAGACCCGAGCTAAGGCTCAGACAAGATGCTCAAAATCGGTGCTCAGGCGAGTGTTTTTGTTTGTTTTTTTGAGTCACACCCGACAGCGCTCTGGGGTTACTCCTGGGTCTATGCTCAGAAATCTCTCCTGGCCAGCTCGGGGTACCACATGGGACTCCGGGATTTGAACCACCGTCCTTCTGCATGCAAGGGCTGGGGAGATGGCAAGCAGGTGAGTTTCTTTCTTTTTTTTTTTTTTTTTTTTTTGGTTTTTGGGTCACACCTGGTGGTGCTCAGGGGTTACTCCTGGCTGTCTGCTCAGAAATAGCTCCTGGCAGGCACGGGAGACCCTATGGGACACCGGGATTACAACCAACCACCTTTGGTCCTGGATCGGCTGCTTGCAAGGCAAACACCGCTGTGCTATCTCTCCGGGATCTTTTTAATTCCCGCTCCATACTCCTATTGGACTGTCGCTCCTCTCAGACGCCCTTGGGGATCCCCAGCGACCTTTGCTTACCTGTGTCACCCAGGGGGCGCTCCTTTCTCCACCTCTGTGCCTTGGGCAACCCCAAAGCATCATGATTGGCCTGAACCATCAGGGGCTCTCGACGCTTCCTTCGCTGCTTCATCTCTAACAGCTTTCGCTGCAGGAGAGGGAAAAGGGTTTTCTTCCAATGCCAGACCTGGCCTTAAAACAGGGGGGAGAGGGACCCGAAGCAGTGACGCAAGTGGTAGGGCGTTAGCTTTGCACATGCTAACCTAGGATGGACCTTGGTCGGTCCCCTGGCGTCCCATGAGGCTGGCCTCTTTGGAGGTCTTCTTCCCTGAGGTTCCAGGTGACCTGGCCCTTAATGTCCTTGGTTGCTCCCCAGATCCAGGAAAACTGACCTATCCACTCCCTTGTATCACCCAGGACCCTGGAATACTAGCTCCCAAGTCCAGTATTTCTTTCCTTGAATTCTCATCTTGAAAGTTTACTTTTTTTTTTTTTTTTTGGTTTTTGGGCCACACCCGTTTGACGCTCAGGGGTCACTCCTGGCTATGTGCTCAGAAATCGCCCCTGGCTTGGGGGAACCATATGGGACGCCGGGGGATCGAACCGCTGTCCGTTCCTTGGCTAGCGCTTGTAAGGCAGGCACCTTACCTCCAGCGCCACCGCCCGGCCCCTACTTTTTTTTTTTTTAAATAGGATCCCAATGTTGCCTTTCTCATTTCCCACTTGGAAGCCCCAAGAATGTCTAGAGTGGCCAGGACCTCCCCCCTAAGATGGGGTGATTGTAGGGCCGGGTGTCTGTCCAGAGTACCTGTTGTTCCAGCTTCTGCAGTCTCGCAGTGGCCAACTCGTCCCATGGTGCTCTAAACAGAGAGACATGCTGACTGAACGTCAAACCAATATTCTCGATTGTTCAAACACCCTTTCTTGTTTTGAGTCACCTGGGTGCCCTTGTGAGGCCCAACTGAAATCTGACCCACATTATCAATTGGGCAAGTCCTAGGATCGACCTCTCTGGATTCACTTTCAGGACTCCCAAGTTATAGGCCAAACAACCACACCCTCTTTTTCAAGCCATTTGTCTCCCACCGGAAGAATCCTCCTTTTAAGATCCCTAAGTCTAGGACTTTGGCTAATCAATGGTATCCCTTCAAATCCTGCCACCCCCCTAAAAATACCTTTTTTTTTTTTTTTTTTTTTGTGGCTTTTGGGTCACACCCGGCAGTGCTCAGGGGTTATTCCTGGCTCCAGGCTCAGAAATTGCTCCTGGCAGGCTCGGGGGACCATATGGGGCGCCGGGATTCAAACCGATGACCTCCTGCATGAAAGGCAAATGCCTTACCTCCATGCTATCTCTCTGGCCCAAAATACCATTTTCAACTTTATTTATTTTTATTTATTGATTGGCTTTTCGGCCACATTCAGTGACGCCCAGGGTTTACTCCTGGCTCTGCACTCAGAAATTGCCCCCAGCAGGCCCAGGGACCATATGGATGCTGGGAAAAGAACAGTTTGCAAGGCAAATGTTCTACCACTGTGCTGTCTCTCCAGTCCCATGAAAACACCATTATAAGTCAAGAGTTTCGTAGATGTGAACATGCTCTTCCTCTGAGTTCCCCTGCCCTTCCTTCTCCACAAGCACCCACCCCATTTCCCCACTCACTCTTTTTTCCACTCGTTTTCCTGAGACATTCTGTAGGAACAAGAACAAAGAGTTCAGATCCATAATCAGACCCAATAGAGCCAGATAGTACCAAGTACTTGCCTCATATGCAGCTAACCCTGGTTTGTTCCCTGGCACCGCACAGGGACCAAACAAAAGCCAAAACAAATCAAACAGGGGCTAGAGAGATAGATAGCACAGCGGTATGGCATTTGCCTTGCACACAGCTGACTGGGACAGACCTGTGTTTGATCCCCGGCACCACACTTGGTCCCTTGAGCCTGCCAGGAATAAGTCCTGAACGCTGCTGGTACGGCCCAAAAATCATACAAAAGAAAGAAAAACACGGGGCCAGAGAGATATCATGGAGGTATCATAAATCGCTCCTGGCAGGCTCACGGACCATATGAGATACCGGGAATCAAGCCACTATCCAACCTGGATCAGCTGTTTGCAAGGCAAACACCCTACTACTGTGCTATCTCTGATATCTCTCCGGCCCTTTGTTTTTTATTTTTGATCCACATCCTGCTCAGGGCTTCCTCCTAGCTCTGCACTCAGGGATCACTCCTGCCAGTGCTCAGAGTCTCTCATAAAGGATGCCAGGTATTGAACTTGGGTCAGCCACCGTGTGCTAGACAAATTGCCCTGTTGCTCTAGTCCTACCAAACTCATTCTGTTATGGCAACTCAATCATCACAGGAGCTGAGAATGTTGGTTTTGAACTTGCGAGTGAGCACGGCATTTCACAGTGACACCAGCATTTCACCTGCCATCCATAAAAATCCAGCTGTGGCCGGGAAGACTTCAAAACCAGGTCTCTTCTTTGGTGCCTTCAGCAAATCCCTAAATATTCCTCACACTCCCCTTAGAAACTGGGGACCTATTCTGAGGGTCTCTGCGAAGGAAGGGGAAGAAATTGTGTTTATAGGGAAAGAGGAGGGTTCCCACCGAGACCTGCCCTAAACCTCTCTCTCATGGCTCCCCAATTCTCCATCCACTTCTAACAAAGCTATGATGACCCACGTAACCTGGCAACCCCGCACCAGGAGTTCTGAAACGGAAAAGAACAAATGTTCCCTTCTTAAAGGGACCGTAGAGTGCCACACCGCTGATTGCTCTAATTATACCGTTATATCATATCATATACCATATCATATGATACCATATCATATCAAATATATCATATCTTAGCTATGATATGTTATAAACATAAATGACATATAACAGATAATAAATACGACATATATTTATCATATCATAGCATTGATAGGTCACTTAGAGTAACCTGGATTAAAGGAGATGGAACCTGCAGCTTCCGCCTGCGTGTCAATGAGAAAACTACAACTCCCATGAAGCAAAGCGGTCCAAGCAGTGCCCGGAGGCGGTTTCCTTTTTCCTTGTCCTCCTGGGGGTTGTAGTTTTCTTGGAAATTCTTGGAAATTCTTTTTCTTTTTTTTTTTTTCTTTTTTCCTTGCTCCCCTAAGGCAGGAAACGAGGTGTGACAGGAGGCTGAGTTTCCAAGAAAAAAATTTAAAAAGAGAGAGAGAAATAGAGAGAGACAGAGACAGAAATGTCACCTGTGCTGGGAGATGCCTAATATCCACAGGGGGCGGGACCCAAACGCAGCCCGGAGACAGCGTAGACCAATCAGAAGATACAGGGGCGTGGCTTATGGCTAGGGGCGTGGCCTCGGGCGGCAATCACCCGGAAGCGCGCGGAGGCCCTAACCCGGAGAAACGCCCTCTGCGGGGAAGGAGAGGTGAGGGCTGGGGGCCTGGAGCTGGGGGGCGTCCCAATTTCGGGGGACCCGCCGGGAAAGGGGACTCCCCAAGAGCAGGAACACAAGGTCCCGAAGGTGGAGCGATTCAGCCCCAGGACCTGGAGATCCGGGCCCCAGAGGAGGCTGGAGAGAGGTGGCTGGGGAGTTGGATTTCGGAACCTGCGAAATAACGGGGCGAAGGGGATCCCCTCTTTCCTGCAGACCCCACGCCGCCGCCATGCCTCGTCTGGGGTCCCGCGCAGCCTCGATCCTGCCACCACCGTTGTTGCTGTTGTTGCTGATGCTGCTGCGCCCCGTTCTCGCCGTACCCCTGGATCGCGGGGCGCCCAAGGAGCAGAACCCCGCGACCGAGAGCCCCGTGAGTGCCCGCACCCCGATCTCCAGCCCGGGGTCCGCTGGGGTGGGGTGGAGACACCGTGACCCTCTCTCTCCCTGGCAGGACCAACGAACGATGCAGCTCTGGGCCTGTGCTTTGACGGGATGAGAAAGTGGGGGGCGGAGTGGGGGCCCTGAGACGTCTCCCCCATCCCAGCCCGAGACCCTCACTCCAAATTCGGAAAGCGAGCCCGAATTGACGTGCAAAATCCGCCACACCGTCACCCCCAGACCAGCCTCCCGGTTTATAACTGAAGGGGGGAAGGAACTACATTTCCCAGGAGGCCATGCGGTGGCGTGTGCTCTCTAGGCCGTGCTCCCTTCGTGGAGGCTCATGGGAGTTGTAGTTTCCATTATGGAGCGTCATGTAAATTATTTTCCCCCCAAAATCATGTAACTTAATTTTATTTATTTAAAAAATATGAGCTATTTTTAGTTTTTTTTTGGGCCACATCTTGCAATGTTCCAGGGTTACTCCTGTCTCTGTTCTTAGAAATCACTCCTGGCAGACTCGGGTTGGGGGGTGCATATAGGATGCCCGGGATTGAACCCGGGTCCATCCCAGGTCATCAGCTGCAAGGCAAACGTCCTATTGCTGAGCTATCATTCTGGTCCCCATGGCTCTGTATTCGGTTTTTCTTTCTTTTAATTTTTTCTTCTTTCTTTTAGTTTAGTTTTTTTTTTTTTTTTTCTGTTTCTTTTTTCTTTTTTATTCTTGTTGGTTCTGCACTCTGGAATCACTCCTGGTGGTGCTATGAGGACCCTATGGGATACTGGTGCTCGGACCTATTGATTCCCCCTTTTTTTTTTTTTTTTTTTGGTTTTTGGGTCACACCCGGCAGCGCTCAGGGGTTACTTCTGGCTCTATGCTCAGAAATCGCCCCTGGCAGGCACAGGGGACCATATGGGATGCCGGGATTCGAACCACGGTTCTTCTGCATGAAAGGCAAACGCCTTACCTCCATGCTATCTCTCCGGCTCCGATTCCCCTTTTTTTTAAAAACGATGATGATGATGATGATGAAAATAATAGTTTAAGGACCAGAGCAATAGAACAGCAGGTAGGGTCTTGCCTTACACATTGCTGATCTGGATTCCAGAACCAAGAGTAAGCATTAAGCACCATAATGTGTGGTAACCCCAAACCAAAACAATTTGTTTGTTTGGGGGCCACACACAGTGTAGCTGGGGGCTTCTGGCTTTATGCTCAAGGGTTAGGATTGCTCCTACTGGTGTTTGGGGGGAAACATTGCAGTTTCCTGGGTTTGTTTGGTTTTTCCTCTGTGTTTTTTTTGTTTTGTTTTGTTTTGTTTTTTGTGGGGGAGGGTTCCTTTGTGTTTTGTATGCATTCAGTCCTTGAGTTCTCTCTCCAGCCCTTAGTACTCCCTATCCCCTACCCCAATCCTAACTCTCACTTGATTTCCTTTTTGTTTGTTTTTGACCATACCCTGTATGGTTACTTCTGGCTCTGTGCTCAGAGGACCATATGGGATGCTGGGGATTGAACCCAGGTCAGCCAGATACAAAGCAAGGGCCCTATCCACTGTACTATCTCTCCGGCCGCCATTCTATTTCTTGAGCCACTACTGACACTCTTGGAAGCCCCCTTATTCCTAGCCCCCTGCCCAACAAACTGGCCAGAGAGACATCAGGGAATGTCAGGGAAGGAAGCAGCGAGGATAGAGCTGTCATGTGTGTTCATGTCACTGCAGGACACGGGCCTGTACTACCACCGCTACCTCCAAGAGGTCATCAACGTACTGGAAACAGATGGGCACTTCCGGGAAAAGCTGCAGGCAGCCAACGCAGAGGACATCAAGGTACAGCTGGGCTAGGGGGGCTTCTACCTTACCCCCAATCTACAGGTCAGCAGCTTCTGCTCTTTAGCTCAGGGGGCTGGGCAGGGGAGTACTGCGGCTTTTGGGACAAAACTGCTGGAAAAGAACAGATGAGACAGGAAGGAACAGATGGACAGAATAAGAAGGGGTAGAGGACAGGAAGGGAGAGATGGGACAGTACAGACAGAGCCGGAAGAGACAGACATATGTGTATCTGGTAATGTGGCCCATGGTCCTGGCTTCCAGTCTTACTCTGTGCCTCCGTTTCCCAGCTATAAAGTAGGGTGACTGTAAAAGCTGCCTCACAGGGTTCTGCTATAGGAAGGAGTCCCTCCTGACTCTCAGGTCTGCTTGCTAGAGACACTGTGATTGTCCCCATTTTACAGAGACCCAAGGAGGCCTATTTGTCCCTCCTCTGGGTCCAGACGGTACCTATGGGTGCTGGCTTGTCCTTAGGCGGACAGTACAAGCCCTTCTTCCTGCCCCACCATCCACCCCTTCTTTATTTTCTGGGTACATGTAGGGAGTCCCCGAGGGCACCCCTGGGTCTCCCAATTTCACAGCCCAACAGGGACTCTACCAATTGTCGAGTTGTCGTTTCTGGAACCTAGAGATGTCAGGATAAGCTACAGAGGGACAGCCACCCATAGAAGCTTCCAGAGTGGGAAGGAAAAGGTGGGGACACCCCCCCCCCCCGGGCTGAGCTGGTGACCTTGTCCCCTGGCAGAGCGGGAAGCTTAGCCAAGAGCTGGACTTTGTCAGCCACCATGTCCGCACCAAGCTGGACGAGCTCAAGCGGCAGGAGGTGTCCCGGCTGCGGATGCTGCTCAAGGCCAAGATGGACGCGGAGCAGGAGCCCAGTAAGTGGGGTGCAGTGAGGTCCCCTCCTTGGGCGGGCACAGAGCTCCCTGGGCTGGAAAATACCAGGGCCCAGGCTCAATCCCTGGCATGGCCAGTATAGTCCTAGAGGCCCCCAGTGCCACCAGTGGTCGCAAAATGAGGACGCAAAATATTTTCTGAGGTTTTCTTTGCGGGGCTCCAAGAGATGGTCCCCGGGACTAATTAATTGTTTTGCATGTGGCTGACACCCCTGTGCCAACTAAGATTCCCTCACCCGCCACCAGGGGACACTCCTGGCTTTAAACATCAATAAATCAATGAAATCAATGAATGAGTAATTGACTGATTATTCATTTAAATAAATCAGTCAATAACAGTTGGCTTCTCTGATAGCACAGATGGAAGGGTATTTGCCTTGCATACGACCGACCCGGGTTTGATCCCCGATTTTCTTTCTTTTTTTTTTTCTTTTTCTTTTTTTTGGGTTTTTGGGTCACACCCGGCGGTGCTCAGGGGTTACTCCTGGCTGTCTGCTCAGAAATAGCTCCTGGCAGGCACGGGGGACCATATGGGACACCGGGATTCGAACCAACCACCTTTGGTCCTGGATCGGCTGCTTGCAAGGCAAACACCTCTGTGCTATCTCTCTGGGCCCTCTTTTTTTTTTTTTCAATCCCCGACTTCCCTGAGCACCGCCAAGAGTTGGCCAGGAACAACCCTGAATCTGTTATTGGTTTTTCCCTCTCGCCCTCACCCAGATGTCCAGTTGGACCACATGAGCCTCCTGAAGCAGTTCGAGCACCTGGACCCCCAGAACCAGCACACATTTGAGGCGCGGGACCTTGAACTGTTGATCCAAACGGTAGTGTGAGGGGGACGTCAAGGGAGGAGAAAAAGGGGAACAGGGTTCATGTCCCCCCTAAGTGGCCGGAGTAGGGCCTCAAAGTTCTTCACTTTTCTCTGTAGGAAAGCTGGGGTGTCTGGCGGGAAAGGTGGGACTCACAATGGTTTCATGTCTTTTTTCTGTTTTGAGTTTTTGTGATTTTGTTTTGGGTCACAGGCAGCTGTACTCAAGGGATATTCCTGGTTCTCTGCTGGTGTGGCTGTCACTCTGGCTTCCTCAAGGGCTCTTACCTGGGGTTTTGGATTTGGGTTTTTCGAGTGCAAAAGCAGCTTTCTTTTCCATTTTGGTTTTCGAGCCACACCTGTGGTGGTGCTCAGAGGCTACTCCTGGCTCTGCACTCAGGAATCACTCGTTGGTACTGGGGGTTCCTATGGGATACCAGGGATCGAACCCTGGTCTCTTGCATTCAAGGCAAACACCTTCCACCACTGTACTATTTCTCTGGCCCCTTGATTTGTTTTTATTTAACCCCTAATCAGTGGTGATAAGGGCTCCCAACTCAGGGTTCAAGGGTCTCTCTAAAGGTATTTGGGAGTACCAGGCCATACTGTGGATTGAACTCAAGCCTACTGGTCTTTCCCTCTCTCCAGCCCCATCAAAGTTATATTTACTAGGACCTGAGTAATAGCACAGCGGTAGGGCTTTCACGTGGCCTACCCAGGACAGACGGTGGTTTGATCTCCGGCAACCCATATGGTCCCTCAAGCCTGTCAGGAGCAATTTCTGAATGCAGAGCCAGGTGTAACCCCTGAGTATGGCCGGTGTGACCCAAAAACAAACTAACAACAACAAAAAATGTTATATTTACCAGGTCAGGGAAATATCTCAAAGTGCTGGAGAACATGGTTTGCATGCACAAGGCCCGGGTTTAATCCTAGTCACCACATGGGGGCACCCCGAGTTCTGCCACAAATGATCCCTGAGAACCAAGCCAGCAGGAAATCGTGTGTGTGTGTGTGTGTGTGTGTGTGTGTGTGTGTGTGTGTGTGTAGGTGTGTGTGTGTGTGATTAAATCGAGTAAATAAGGTCCGAATTTCTGAATGGGGGTGGCAGCAAAGGGATATGAGGACAGGACATGAGCCCCAGGGCAGGATGGATGTTGGGGTGGCGCTTGACCATACCTTTGGAGGCTGGTATTGGGGTCCAGGCTCAGCCAGGTGGGGGTGATCACCTGCTTCCCCCCACCCCCAGGCCACCCGGGACCTCGCCCAGTACGATGCTGCACATCATGAAGAATTCAAACGCTACGAGATGCTCAAGGAACACGAGAGACGCCGCTACCTGGAATCCCTGGGTGAAGAGCAGCGAAAGGAGGCAGAGCAGAAGCTGGAAGAGCAGCAGCGCCGGCATAGGGAACACCCCAAAGTCAATGTACCCGTAAGAACCCCCTCGATAAGCTCAGTGGTTTCTGCAGATAAAGTCGCTAAGGAACTACAACTCCCAGAAGACCCTGAGGCTAAACGCTCCCTTTTTAACCTGGCTTCTGCCCCAGGGCCTGCTGGGAATAGGAGTTTGCTTCATTTTTCTAGCTGGAGGGAATTGGAGGTTTCTGAAAGCTGGGGTGGGTTACTGGCGTCTTGCTTAGGGTCTCCTCTCTTCTGCAGGGCAGTCAAGCGCAGTTGAAGGAGGTGTGGGAGGAACTGGATGGATTGGATCCCAATAGGTTTAACCCCAAGACCTTCTTCATACTGCATGGTAAGTTGGTGAGGGAGCCCCAGATCCAAGCTCTAAGGGGCTGGAGAGATATATAGCACAGCGGGGAGGGCATTTGCCTTGCATGCTCCTGACCTGACTTGAGCTCCAGCACCTCTAGAGGGTCCCTTGAACCTACCAGGCATGATCTCTGAGTTCTGAGCCAGTAGTAATCTCTGAGCATCTCTGGTTGTGGAGCCACCCCATTAAAAAAGGCCCCAAGGAGTCTAAAACCCATTCCCATTCTATTATGATAAGGGAGAGGGGGATATTGGGAGCCACACCCAACAGTGCTTGGGAACAACTATGCAAGCCATTATACCATCTCTCTGGCCCCAATATAATCAATTTTTTTCATTTAAAAATTTTGATATAGGGGGCTGGAGAGATAGCATGGAGATGCCTGCAGAAGGACGGTGGTTCAAATCCCGGCATCCCATATGGTCCCCTGAGCCTGCCAGGAGCAATTTCTGAGTGCAAAGCCAGGCGTAACCCCTGAGCACTGCTGGGTGTGACCCAAAAACCAAAAACCAAAAAAAAAAAAAAAAAAAAAAAAACAGGGGCCGGAGAGATAGCATGGAGGTAAGGCGTTTGCCGTTCATGCAGAAGGTCATTGATTCGAATCCTGGCATCCCATATGGTCCCCCGAGCCTGCCAGGAAGAACCTCTGAGCGCTGCCGGGTGTGACCCAAAAACAAAAACAAGGGGCCGGAGAGATAGCATGGAGGGTAAGGCATTTGCCTTTCATGCAGAAGGTCATCGGTTTGAATCCCGGCGTCCCATATGGTCCCCCGAGCCGGCCAGGAGCGATTTCTGAGCATGAAGCCAGGAGTAACCTCTGAGTGCTGCCGGGTGTGACCCAAAAACCAAAAAAAAAAAAAAACAAACAAAACAAACAAACAAACAAAAATAACCCAAACAAACAAACAAAAAATTTGATTTAGGAGGCCAGAACGGTGGCACAGGTGGTGGCGCAGGTGGTAGGTGTTTGCCTTGCACGCACTAACCTAGGGTGGACGGCAGTTTGATCCCTGGAATTCCATATGGTCCCCCCAAGCCAATGGCGATTTCTGAGCTCATAGCCAGGAGTAAACCCAAGCGTCACCTGGTGTGGGCCAAAAAACAAAACAAAACAAGAAATTGATTTTTGGGGGCTGGAGCAGTGGCGTAAGCACAAGCGTCTTGCATGCGCTGACCTAGGATGGACCACGGTTCGATCCCCCGGTGTCTCTTATGGTCCCTCAAGCCAAGGGCAATTTCTGAGCTCATAGCCAGGAGTAATCCCTGAGCCTGCCAGGAGCGATTTCTGAACATAAAGCCAGGAGTAACCCCTGAGTGCTGCTGGGTGTGACCCAAAAACAAAAAAAATAAAAAAGAGTGAGAGGTCTGGAGAGATAGCATGGAGGTAGGGCATTTGCCTTGCATGCAGAAGGATGGTGGTTCAAATCCTGGCATCCCATATGGTCCCCCAAGCCTGCCAGGAGTGATTTCTGAGCGTAGAGCCAGAAGTAAACCCTGAGTGCTGCTGGGTGTGACCCCCCCCCAAAAAAAAAAAAAAAAAGAGAAAAGATTGAAACTGGTTTGGTTGAAATGTGGTGACTGCCGACAAAATAATTTTTAAGTTGAACTTTTTTGGGCCAAACCCAGTTGTGGTCTAGGCTTTGCACTCAGGAATTGCATTTTGGGCTCAGGGGTGCAAGGAATGAACCCCGGTTTGACACATACAAGGCAAATGCCCTCCCCACTGTACTATTGCTCTGGCCTCACCTACTTCATGTTACCACACACTTAATAGCCTACTATCTGTTATAAACAATCTGTTTATATATCTGTTATAAACAGTGTGCTGGAAAATAGCAAAGTGTCTGACTCACTTTACTGCAGTTTTCTTTTTTGCTCTTTTTCTGTTTTGTTTTGTTTTGTTTTGTTGGGTTTTTTTGTTTGTTTTTGGGTCACACCCGGCAGCGCTCAAGGATTACTCCTGGCTCTACGCTCAGAAATCGCTCCTGGCAGGCTCAGAGGACCATATGGGATGCCGGAATTCGAACCACCAACCTTCTGCATGAAAGGCGAATGCCTTATCTCCATGCTATCTCTTCAGCCCCTGCAGTTTTCTTTTTATTGTCAGAACTTGGAGCTGAGCATTTGGTCTGATTGATACTCATTTAAATTGTAGAGGCTGGGCCGGAGAAATAGCCCTGTGGTGGGCATTTGCCTTGCATGAGGCCGAGTCAGGACAGGTGACCTGGGTTTGATCTCTAGCATCCCATAATTTCTCTCGAGCACACCAGGAGCAATTTTTGAGTGCAAAGCCAGAAATAACCCCTGAGCGATGCCCTATGTGGCAAAAAAAAAAAAAATTGTAGGGGCTGGAGTAATAGTCCCGTGGGTAGGGCACTTGCCTTGCATACAGCCAACCTGGCTTTGATCCCTAGTACCTGAGTCCCTTCAGAAGTGATCCTTAAGCACAGAACCTAGAGTCAGCCCCAAGCACTGCTGGGCATGGCCCCCCAAAACAAAGACCAACTCATAATTAATTGTGGTGTGTTCTTTGTAGCAAGTGGCTATTCTATTTAGAAAACTGGTCTCTGGAGAGATGCTATTTAAAGCTAGACCTCAGGGGATAGGGACATGACTTAATCCTCAATGCTCCCTAACACCACGGTGCCCCACCCTCAGATATCAACAGTGATGGTGTCCTGGATGAGCAGGAGCTGGAGGCCCTCTTCACCAAGGAGGTGAGCATTGGGAGCTTTGGGCAGAGGAGAGATTCTTGGCCCCTTGGCTGTCAATTCTGGGAGGACTACAACTCCCAGCAGTACCCGGGACAAAGAGAGGCTGCCTGGAGTGATAGGGTGCCCCAAAGTCTTCTGGGAGTTGTAGTCTGAGTATGTCTGCATGCCAAGGAAAGATCCTGGGAAAGAGGAATTCTGGGCGTTTTGTCTTATTTGGCCTTGCCTGTTGCTTGTCCTCGCAGCTGGAGAAAGTGTATGACCCGAAGAATGAAGAAGACGACATGCGGGAGATGGAGGAGGAGCGACTACGCATGAGGGAGCACGTGATGAAGAATGTGCGAGGGGGGCTGGGGCCTGATAGCAGGGTAGGGATGGGGGAGCCCAGCTCTGGCCCTTACCATTATCTGCCTCCCCAGGTGGACACCAACAAGGACCGCCTAGTGACCCTGGAGGAGTTCCTGGCATCCACGCAGAGGAAGGAATTTGGGGACACCGCGGAGGGTTGGGAGGTGAGAGCACAGGAGTCTCCTGGGTGCTCAGGGACTGTCTCCTGATTTCTCCCTCAGGCTCACCCCCTCTACCTGGGTCTTCCTCGCCCCTGCCATCCCCATCTTGGGTCCATACTCACCCTCACCCCAATTGCTTGCTGATGGTTCTGTCTCCCCTCGAAGACGGTGGAGATGCACCCCGCATACACAGAGGAGGAGCTGAAGCGGTTTGAGGAGGAGCTGGCCGCCCGGGAGGCTGAGCTGAATGCCAAGGCCCAGCGCCTCAGCCAGGAGACAGAGGCCCTGGGGCGCTCCCAAGGCCGCCTGGAGGCCCAGAAGAGAGAACTGCAGCAGGTGACTGGCAGGGAAGCCAGGGTCATTGTCGGCTCTGGTGTGTCCTTGTGTGTCTAGCAGTGGCGACTTAGTTAAGATAGGACGACGCTTGTTGTGTCTGCCATCTTGACTAAGGCAGGAGTCAGCCACATAGTGTCTGCCATTTTGACTAAGGCCTAGTGTCAGCCGTGTGCCAACGTGAGTAAGGACAGATGTCAGCCATGTGGTGTCTGCCCACTTGACTAAGGGCAGGTGTCAGCCAAGTAGTGTCTGCCATCTTGGCATAGGACAGGTATCAGCCATGTAGTGTCTGCCCTCATGCCTACACCTCATGGCAGGTGTCAGCCAAGTAGTTAGTGTCTGCTATCTTGACTAACAGCTGTCTGACAGCTGTGGCTGCCATGTTGTATAAGGGCAGGTGGTTGGTAGGTAGAAGAGAATAGGAAGGTCCTGGTGGGAGAAGGGGTGATTCAGTTTCCCCAAAGGTGTAACCCAGGTTATCGAAAGGAGAGAGAGAACTGAATATTTTAGATCTAACTCTCCAGAGATAAGCACAGGCCCAGAACCCAGCTACTGGACAGGTTGCCATGGAGACCTGTGGTGACCCCCTCTTACTGTGCTCTCTCCTCCAGGCTGTCCTGTATATGGAACAGAGGAAACAGCAGCTGCAAGGCCACAGTGACGCAGCTCCTGGCCCTGAGGGACAGCTTAGGTTCCATCCTGAAACAGGTGTGCCCCGCAGCAGGGACCTGGTCCTCCCCACAATCTGATGGCAGAGGAACTGGGAGCCTGGGTCTGAGGGTGGGGGGATTGGGGACTTTTATTGTGAGGGGGATGAGTGGATATGA
Organism: Suncus etruscus; assembly: GCF_024139225.1. Classification (NCBI taxonomy): domain Eukaryota; kingdom Metazoa; phylum Chordata; class Mammalia; order Eulipotyphla; family Soricidae; genus Suncus; species Suncus etruscus. Next base: position 92,390,150 of record NC_064861.1, read on the forward strand.
GGGAGGAGGATCCAGGGAAACTAAGTCTTTGAGGAGGGGGCTGGTTCTGAGGGTGTCTAATGCTGTGGTTTTCACTCTCGGTTTCCAGACGATGCCCCTGTCCCTGCTCCAGCTAGCGACCAGAAGGCCGAGAACAATTCTGAGAAGAAAGTTCCAGAGCAGCCCCCCGAGCAACCACAACAGGAGCCCCAGAGCCTGTGATGCTGCCCTGCCTGCAGCTCCTGACCCTGATGTGGGGGTGCTCAGGATGAATCCTCTGGACCCCGAGTGGCGCCTGGATGGGAGGACAGGGCGGCAGGTTACACTTGGCTTAGGCTTCCTCTGTGCCTCAGTTTTCCCCAGCCTGGTACCTTATTTCCATCCCTCTCCACAGACACACCTTGTCTCAAATGCTCCCTGGTCAGCCAAATAGGGGGTCCCCCTCCCTCCTGAGAGGGTCTGCTCTGGGCCATGGACCCCCAGCTGCTGCTCTGGACCTCACTTTTGCTGGGTTATAGGTCTTGGAGATTGATTGAGAATTTGTACCAGTAACACCTCAAAGACAGTGTTCTCATGGAAGTTAGGACCCCCACAACACTACACAGGGGGCCCCCCGACTTTCCCTACTCAGCCTCCTCCTCCACACCCCACAAGGGTCCCGGAGCTGGTCCTTCCCAGATGTGGGTTCCAGCCCCTCAGTCTCACATGGACCCCTCAGGACTGGCCCCCACCCTTCTGGTCCTTCTACCCCTACCTCTTGGGCCCTCTCAGCCTGCTCCCCTGGTTTCTACCAAATACACATTCTAGAACAAATCTGTGCCTTGTCTGAAGACACTTTCCCTCCAACACCCAGCTCACCCCACTACCCCTCTGCTTCCTTCATTTTTGACTCACCCAGACATGCGCTGGAAACCATGTGGAGGGGTTTGAACTCAGGCTCTGTGTGGAACACAAGCCCAGCACTGAGCTCTCATTCTGGCCCCTTTATGGGGGGCTTACTCCTGGCTCTGTACTCAGGAGTCACTCCTAGCTTGCCCAGGGGGTGCCAAGGATAAACCTTAGTTAGCCACATGCTAGGCAGATACCCCTCTGCTGTCCTGTGCTAATGCAGGTTCGGTGTCTGGGCTTGGGGGGGCTATGGGTGGGCTGGGCTGAGTTAAATGCAGGTTACAGGGGTTCAGGATAGAGATCAGGAGCTGCAACACCGACCTTGCTGATGGCTGTGTCAGCCACCTCGATTTGAGGTCCCATCCCCAGCATGACATGGGTCCCTGAACACCACCACGTGTGCCTGTTCTCTCTCTCTCTCTCAAAAAAAAAGCTGTTATAGCTGTTAAATAAATTATCCGTGGTTTGAAATCACTTTGCTGAGCACTTTACACAGAGTAATTCCTCAGAAGTTCCAAATCTAGTCAGCTGGACCTCGCACCATTGCCCAAGGACAGGCGCGTCTGCCAAGGAAGGAGCATTAAGGGACCAGTGGGGCCAGAGCCATAGCACAGCGGGGAGGACGTTTGCCTTGCACACGGCTGACCCTGGTTCGATCCCCGGCATCCCATAGGGTCCCCTAAGCCTGCAAGGAGTGATTTCTGAGCCAGGAGTAACCTCTGAGCGCCACTAGGTGTGGCCCAAAAACCAAAAATATAATAAGGGGCCGGAGCCACAGGACAGCAGGGAGGGTGCTAGCCTTGCACACAGCTTGCCCAGGTTCGACTACCAGCACCCCATCTGGTTCCCCGAACACCTTCAGGAAATGTTCCTGAGTGCTGAACCAGGAGTAAACCCTGAGCACCTCCAGGTGTGGTCCAGAGACAAACATTAAGCTCTACCATTGTACTAGCACATAAACAACGGAATTGTTTTTGTTTTTGTTTTTTGGGGGGATGTCACTTCTGACAATGTGCACAGCTTACTTCTGGCTCTGCACTCAGGAATCATTCCTTGGGGCCCGAGTGGTGGCACAAGCGGTAGGTCATTTGCTTTGCATGCGCTAACCTAGGACAAACTGTGATTTGATCCCCCAGCATCCCATATGGTCCCCCAAGCCAGGAGCGATTTCTGAACACAGACAAGAGTAACCCCTGAGTGTCACCGGGTATGACCCAAAAAGCAAAAAAAAAAAAAAAAAGGAATCATTTGTGGTGGTGCTCAGGGGAACCTATGACCTATGGGAAGTCGAGGATCGAACCTGGGTCAAATGTGTGCAAGGGTGGCCGGAGCGGTGGCGCTAGAGATAAGGCGTCTATCCTTGCAAGTGCTAGCCTAGAATGGACCGCAGTTCAATCCTCCCTCCCCCGCCATCCCATATGGTGCCCCAAGCCAGGAGTGATTTCTGAGCGCATAGCCAGAAGTAACCCCTGAGCGTCAAGGGGTGTGGCCCCCAAACAAACAAACCAAAAAAGAATGTTTAAAAAAAATGTGTGCAAGGAATAATAAATAATAAGCAAGCACCTTATTATCTTTCTTGCCCCTCAACCGAATTCTCTTGCCCTTTTCTGTTGCAGCTGAAAATGATTCCTCTGGGATCTGCATGCTCTGAGGTGCCTGGAAGCTTAGGCAATGATTACCCGGGGAGATACTCTGGTATTTCCCCTGGTGGTTGCTGGTCATTCACGGCGTCCTCTGCCTGCTCAGCATGTGGCAGGCCCTGGTTTTGATCCTGGGCACTGCGTGATCCCCAGCACCTCCAGGGTGCGGCCTGGTGGCCTGAGCACCACAGGGTGTGGCCTCCACAATAAATCAAACCATTGCACTCCCTTGGCACACCCTGGCACATGGAGGCACATGGAAGCTGCAGCCTTTTCTTGGAATAGAGAGAAAGGACACCGTCAGAGGGTGGGAATCCAGGTCTCAGTCTGCTGGGCATTTCAACTCGACCTTCACCCCATAGCCTGAGCCTCTGTCTCCGTCTATAACTAGAGATTTGTTGTTATTTTTGAGCTACACTGGCCAGTGCTCAGGGCTTATTTCCGGCTCTGCACTATAGGCGCTCTCCTGGCAGGCTCAGGGGACCATATGGGATGCTGTGGATCGAACCTGGGTTAGCAGCACACAAGTCAAGCGCCCTCCTTACTGTATTTATTGCTTGATACCTCGGGTTCTGATATTTGGGGGGTCCACACCCAGCAGCAAACAGGGGTTACTCCTGGCTCTGCACTCAGAAATCACTCCTGGCAGGTTTAAGGAACATATGGGAGGGCCAGTGCAGTGGCGCTAGAGGTAAGGCATCTGCCTTGCCCGTGTTTGCCTAGGATAGACCACGGTTTGATCCCCCAGCGTCCCATGTGGCCCCCCCAAGCCAGGAGCCATTTCTGAGCACATAGCCAGGCGTAACCCCTGAGTGTCACTGGGTGTACCCCCCCAAAAGAAAGGAACATGTGGGATGCTGGGGACCAAAGCTGGGTCAGCCACACTCAAGGCAAACATCCTCCCTGTTGTGCTATCACTCTGGCCCTGGGTTCTGCAATTTTGACATCTAGAAATTTTAATAGGGGTCATACCTGGCAGTACTCAAGGGCTATTCCTGGCTTTGTGATCAGGGGTCATCCTTGGTTGTGCTTTGGAGACCACATGGTGGAAGAAACTGTGGCCAGGAGCCAGAGAGAGAGAGAACAGAGGGGGAGAGGGCTTGCCTTGCCCACAGCCAATCCAAGTAAAATTATTAGCACCTCATATGGTACTCAGAGCCCCAGCAAGAGTTATCCCTGAACATAGGTGAGTGTGACCAAAAGATAACCTCCCCCAGGGTCTGGATTGATAGCACAGCGGTAGGGTGTTTGCCTTGCACGCGGCTGACCCAGGATGGACCTCGGTTCAATGCCTGGTGTCCTATATGGTTCCCCAAGCTAAGGGAGATTTCTGAGCGCATAGCCAGGAGTAATCCCTGAGCGTCACCAGGTGTGGTCCAAAAAAAAAAAAAAAAAAAGGCAAAACTAAACTCGAATAAAACAACCACATGCAAGACAAGCAACCCTTGGATCCTTGGATGCAGGAGAGAGAAAGGACAGGGGTTAAGGCACTTTTCTTGCAAGGAACAGGCTCCGCTTTTTTGGTTGTTGGTTTTGGATCATACCCAGGGGTTCCTCCTGGCTCTGCACTCAGAAATTACTCCTGGCAGGCTCAGGAGACCAAATGGGAGGACGAAGCTCGAACCCAGGTAGGCTGTGTGCAAGTCAAACGCCCTCCCTGCTGAGCTATCGTTCCAGCCCGTTTGTATGTTTTTGTTTTCATTTTGGGCTACACCTAGTATGCTCAGCCCTCCTAGAGGGCTCAGGGGATGCTGTGAGATGCCAGGGATTGAACCCAGGTCAGCCGTGTGCAAAGCAGGTGCCCTCCACACTGTGCTATCTCTCTGGCTCTTGTAAGCTCCACTTCTGTCCCTAGTGCCATGTTATTGTCCCTAGAGCAGAGAAACAGAGATAGTCCCTCAGTACTGAAGATGTGCTCAAGACAAAACAAAGAAGGTTGGAGTAGGGTGGATGGCATATCACAGACCTGGGTTTGATCTGCCCTGAGCCTGAGTGATAGCAGAGCATACCATAGGGTCCCCGAGCACTGCCAGTTCTGGGCAGCTCTACAAAGCGAGCCCTGAGCTCAAATTCAAGAGTAAGCATTGATGGGGTCAGAGCAGTGGCGCAAGCAGTAGGGCATTTGCCTTGTATGTGCTAACCTAGGACAGAGCATGGTTCAATCCCCTGGCGTCCCATATGGTCCTCCAAGCCAGGAGCGACTTCTGAGCGCATAGCCAGGAGTAACCCCTGAGCGTCAGCAGATGTGGCCTAAAAAGAAAAAAGATGTAAACATTGAGCATTGCAAGAGAGAGAGAGATTAGCAGGTCACCTGCCCAGGTACTTAACTAGTAAGGAGAGCTGAGATTTCAACAGGCTGACTCCAAAGTCCTCTTTTTTTAAGCTTGGCATGATGCTTTTTCTGGGGTTGTGTCTATGCCCCATAAATTCGGGTGCTTGACTGAGTTAATGGATAAAGTGCCTCCGTCTTGCTGTCCACTTGTCCCGTGCACCTGCCCAAAGATCTTTCGCATCAGGGTGTTTTTCTATGCTTGAATGTGCCCCTGCTCATCACCTCCTTTGGCCCCTTCACGCTCCACCACCTCCCAGGTCAGGGCTCTGGCCCATCACAAATGGCACCACTGCCATCTCCAGACTGTCCTCTTCCAGACTGTCTCCTGTCTCTATGTCTCTGTCTCTCTTTCTTTCAGCTCTTGCTTCTTACTAGGAAGAACCTGGGCAGGTGACCTAATTTCTCTCTCTCTCTCTCTCTGTGTCTCTCTGTCTTTGTCTGTCTGTCTGTCTGTCTCTATTTTGCAAGCTTACCTCTGCAGATCCAACATCTCACTCCTCACACATTGCACCATCTCCTCTGCTGGATCAATAATACCTTTAGGAGCCAGAGAGATAGCAAGGAGGTAAAACGTTTGCCTTGTATGCAGAAGGACGGTGGTTCGAATCCCAGCATCCCATATAGTTCCCTGAGTCTGCTAGGAGCGATTTCTGAGCATAGAGCCAGGAGTAACTCCTGAGCGCTGCCAAGTGTGACCCAAAAACAAACAAACAAACAATAATAATAAATACTACTAATAATAATGCCTTTACGCTTGGATAGCTTCATTGGACCTGGAGGGATAGAAGGGCAGGAAGGGTGTTTGCCTTGCATGTGGCAAACCCAGGTTTGGTCCCTGACACACTATATGGTTCCCCAAGCAGTAATTACCAGCAGTAATCCCCGAATGCAGAGCCAGAAAAGTCTTTTTGTTTGGTTGGTTTTTGGGCCATGCCTGGATGCACTCAGGGGTTACTCCTGTCTCTGCTCTCAGAAATCACTCACCCCTGGCAGGCTCAGGGTTCATACGGGATGCAAGGGATTGAACTCAGGTTGGCTGGGTACAAGGCAAAGCCCTACTAGCTGTGCTATTGTTCTGCCCCCAGGAGTAAACTCAAAAGTGAAAGAAAAGGAAGGGAAGTGAAAGTGAAAGGGAGAAAGGGAGAAAAAGGAAGGAAAGAAGAAAGGAAGGAAGGAGGAAGGAAGGAAGGAAGGAAGGAAGGAAGGAAGGAAGGAAGGAAGGAAGGAAGGAAGGAAGGAAGGAAGAAGGAAAGATAGAGAAAGAAAAGGAAAGAAGGGAAAGAAGAAAGGAGGAAGGAAGAAAGGAAGGAAGAGAAAGAAATGAAGGAGGGAGGGAAGAAAGGGAAGAAGGGAAGAAAAAAGGAGGGGGCCCCAGAGAGATAGCACAGCGGTGCTTGCCTTGCAAGCAGCCGCTCCAGAACCTAAGGTGGTTGGTTCGAATCCCGGTGTCCCATATGGTCCCCTGTGCCTGCCAGGAGCTATTTCTGAGCAGACAGCCAGGAGTAACCCCTGAGCACCTCCGGGTGTGACCCAAAAACCAAAAAAAAAAAAAAAAAGAAGAAAGAAAAGAAAAGAAAAGAAAAAAGGAGGGAAGGAAGGAAGGAGGGAGGGAAGAAGGGAGGAAGGAAGTGAGGGAAGGAGGAAGGAAGGGCTAGAATGATAGTAGGGCCAATAAGGGCTCTTGCCTTGCATGTGGCCCACCCTGGTTGGATCCCCAATATCACATACCGCATTGCCAAGAGTGACCCCTTAGCACAGAGCTAGATGTAGCCCCAAACCTGGCCCAGACCTGACTCCCTCACCCGCAAACTAAAAGAAGACACAGAGCAAGTGTCTTTTTGTGTGTTTTCACAGCCGGCTGCCCTGATTTTCACAGCCGGCTGCCCTGATTTCCCTAACTCCCCCTACCCCCATCTAACAGGACTGCCCTGATTCCAGGGGATGTCGACACCAGGGAGTGTCGGGGTCCAGCCTCACTGCCCCGAGCTTCACCCCTGAAAGCTGCCTCCCAGGGACAGGGGGTGCCAGCTGACCACAAATTCCAGTGCCAGGTCAGTGCTCTTCCTTCACTAATTATGAATGAATTTGGCACAATCCCAAGACACTGGGCCACCCCGGTTCGGGCTGGAGCCAGCACCAAACCTTGCAGATGGGTGAGTTCAAGCCGGTTCTACTCAGCACTTTGCCTCCCTTCTGTGGTTGAGGCTCCTTGGGGACCTGTCTTGAAGGGTGACTTCTGGGTGCCTTTAGGAGACAGGCAGGTGGAGGGCTGGCTGAGCAGGGACACACCAGGGGAGATAAAAAAAATGTTTGCACTGGGAGCCGGAGCGGTGGCGCAAGGGGTAGGGCATCTTCCTTGCCCTCGCAAGGCTAGGACGGACCACGGTTCGATCCCCCAGCGTCCCATGTGGTCCCCCAAGCCAGGAGTGATTTCTGAGCGCATGGCCAACCCTGAGCATCAACCCTGAGCATCAACCCCTGAGTGTGGACCAAAAACAAAACAAAATAAAAATATTTGCACTGGGCCTGGGTGATAGAAAGCAGGGAGAGCATTTGCCTTGCACATGACCGACCCGGGTTCAGTTCCTAGCATCCCATAGGGTCTCCTGAGCACTTACCAGTTCTGGGGACCAAACCCAAGACCCCTGCATATGAATGAATGTGCACTCCAGTCCTTGAAGCCATCTCCACAGACCCTGCTTCTGGTTTCTGTCTTTGGCCACACTGGCAGTACTAGGGGGATTATTCCTGGTTCTCTGCTCAGGGTCACTCCTGGAGAGGCAAGCACTCTCTTCTCTCTGCTCTCTCTGCAGTGCTCTCTCTGCAGCCCCACTGCAATAAGTTCTTTTTTTTTTGTTTTGTTTTTGGGCCACACCCGTTTGACGCTCAGGGGTTACTCCTGGCTATGAGCTCAGAAATAGCCCCTGGCTTGGAGGGACCATATGGGACACCGGGGGATCGAACCTCGGTCTGGTCCGTCCTACGCTAGCGCTTCTAAGGCCACCTTCCCGGCCCCTGCAATAAGTTCTTATACAGATCTTCTGGGTATAGTTTCTAAAGGGTATGTCTCTTTTTGTTCTTCTTTTTTTTTTTTTTTTTTTTTTGGTTTTTGGGCCACACCCGTTTGACGCTCAGGGGTTACTCCTGGCTATGTGCTCAGAAATCGCCCCTGGCTTGGGGGGACCATATGGGACGCCGGGGGATCGAACCGCGGTCCTTCCTTGGCTAGCGCTTGCAAGGCAGACACCTTACCTCCAGCGCCACCTACCCGGCCCTCTTTTTGTTCTTCTTTCTTTCTTTCTTTCTTTCTTTCTTTCTTTCTTTCTTTCTTTCTTTCTTTCTTTCTTTCTTTCTTTCTTTCTTTCTTTCTTTCTTTCTTTCTTTCTTTCTTTCTTTCTTTCTTTCTTTCTTTCTTTCTTTCTTTCTTTCTTTCTTTCTTTCTTTCTTTCTTTCTTTCCTCTCTCTCTTTCTTTCTTTCTTTCTTTCTTTCTTTCTTTCTTTCTTTCTTTCTTTCTTTCTTTCTTTCTTTCTTTCTTTCCTCTCTCTTTCTTTCTTTCTTTCCTCTCTCTCTCTTTCTTTCTTTCTTTCTTTCTTTCTTTCTTTCCTCTCTCTTTCTTTCTTTCTTTCTTTCTTTCCTCTTTCCTTTCTTTCTTTCTTTCTTTCTTTCTTTCTTTCTTTCTTTCTTTCTTTCTTTCTTTCTTTCTTTCTTTCTTTCTTTCTTTCTTTCTTTCTTTCTTTCTTTCTTTCTTTCTTTCTTTCTTTCTTCCTTCCCTCTCTTTCTCTCTCTTTCTTTCCTTCTCTCTCTTCCTTTGTTTCTTTCCCTCTTTCTCTTTTTCTTTCTTCTTTCTTTCTGATTTTTGGGCCACAGCTGGTGGCACTCACGGGTTACTCCTGGCTCTGTACTCAGAAATTGCTTCTTCCCGGCTGGGGGACCATTTGGGATGCCGGAAATTGGCAAACGCCCTACCGCTGTGCCATGACTTTGGCCTCAACATGTCTATTTCATGTAGGATAGAAGTTTCTAGATCCTGAAATGCAACTTTCCTTCCTTCCTTCCTTCCTTCCTTCCTTCCTTCCTTCCTTCCTTCCTTCCTTCCTTCCTTCCTTCCTTCCTTCCTCCCTCAGTGGTGCTCAGGGATTATTTCTGGCTCTGCACTCAGGAATCACTCCTGGCAGACTCAAGGGGTCATATGGGTTGCCAAGAATCGAACCCGAGTCAGTCACATGCAAGACAAGTACCTTCCTTGCTGTGCTATCACTCTGGACCTTCATTTTCTAAGGTTGCAAATGAATGCAAATGAGTGCATTCAGATACACAAACTCATTGCCAGCAATTTTTTGGAAAGGAGTTGGGGCACCACACCTCTAGTGGTGCTAGGGGTTTACCGGTGGCTCTGTGCCTAGGGGTCACTCCTGGCAGAGCTCAGGAGACCATATGTGATGCATGGAATTGAACCCGGGCCAGTCACATGCAAGGCAAGTGCCCTCCCCACTGTGCTTTTAATCCACCCCACTGCCAACAATCTTTTTGTTGTTGTTGTTGTTTGTTTGGTTACTTTTTTGGCCACAACTTGTGACACACAGGAGTTACTACTTGTGGCTATGCACTCAGCTTGGGGGACCATAAAGGACTCCTGGGGATCGAACCACGGTCCATCCAAGGTTACCCCTTGCACTATCACAAGGTCCAAGATTAAGACTCTTGCCTTCTCTCTGGCTGATCCGGGTTCAAGGTTCAAACTCCAACAATACTTATGAGCTCTTGAAGCCTATTGGGATCACTTCTGAACACAGAACTAGAAATTACACCTCTGCACTGTTGGGCCTGTCCACAAAGGGAAAGACAGATAGATACAGGTAGACAGGCAAGCAGAGACAGAGAGACAGACAGGGCAGAGACAGAGAGACAGACAGGGAAAGACAGAGAGACAAACAGTGGGAGCAAAATGATAGCAAAACGGTAAGGTGTTTGTCTTGCATGCTGCTGACCTAGGAGGGACTCCGGCTCAATCCCCAACATCCCATATGGTACCCCGTGCTTGCCAGGAGTAATATCTGAGCACAGAGCTAGAAATAACCCCTAAGTGCCGCCCAATGTGACCCATAAACCTAAAAGAGAGAGAAGAGAGAGTGAGAGATAGAGAGACTGGAGAAATAGTTCAAAGAGCCAAGAGCATGTAGGAGACCCAGGATTAACCCTTGACACTGCATGGTCCGCTGAGCATTGCCAAAAGTAACCCCTACACACAAAATCAGGAGCAGTCCCTGAGCACTCCTGGTGTGACCCACCAAACCAAAACTATAAGGTGATAGGTAAAGAATATTTAGTAAATAGTAGGGCTGGGGTGGATTTGGGGGCACACTTGGTGGTGCTTAGACACTGCTCAGGGGCTATTGCTGGTTCTCACAGGTCACTACAGGTGTGTGTGTGTGTGTGTGTGTGTGTGTGTGTGTGTGTGTTGGGGGGACCATATGCAGTGATGGGAATCAAATGTGGGTCAGCTGCAAGTGAAGCAAGTGCCTTGACCCTCTGTCCTGTCTCTCCACCCTTTGTACAACTGTGGGAAATGTTGTCAGATGTGAAAACTCAGCTGTGTAGTTCCACAGAGTCCAGACTGTTGAATCTCCTCCGCACAGAACACTTGCATTCATTTCTGGCCCAGGAGGGTTTTGCAAACCAAAAGGTCTTTGGAAGCATGAAAGCATGATTTATAAATCTGCAAACTCTAGAAGCATTATTATTATTTGTAAAAGTAAAAAGTAGGGGCCGGAGTGATAACACAACGGTAGGGCCAACCTGGACGGACCTGGGTTCTATCTCCGGCATCCTATATGGTCCCCTGAGCCTGCCAGGAGGGATTTCTGAACCCAGAGCCAGGAGTAACCCCTGAGCACCCAGGGTGTGACCCAAAAACAAACAAACAAACAAAAAATAGTAAAAAAAATAGTCATGATGGAACCAGAGAGATACTGCAAGGCTTAAAGCTTTGGCCTTGGGGCCGGGCGGTGGCGCTAAAGTTAAGGTGCGCCTGCCTTGCCTGCGCTAGCCTGAGACGGACCGCGGTTCCATCCCCCGGTCTCCCATATGGTCCCCCAAGCCAGGAGCAACTTCTGAGCGCATAGCCAGGAGTAACCCCTGAGCGTTACCGGGTATGGCCCAAAAAAAAGCTTTGGCCTTATAAACTGTTGAGCTTTGCTGCCTGGAACCTCCTATGAGTCTCCCACAGAGCCAGAAAAAAAACACCCTGCTTGGGCATCTATTTTAATTTTGGGGCCATGCCAGAGATGCTCAGGGGTCACTCCTGATGGTGCTCAGGGGGACCCTATGGGGTGCCAGAGGTAGACCCCCCGGATCGTCCGAGTGCAAGGCAAATGCCCTATGCACTGTGCAATGTCTCTGAGCCTGCTTGCTTTTTTTTACCCCCCCCTTTTAAACTATTTTTTAAGTTTTAAATTATTTATCTTTTATTGTTTTATTAATACTATTTATAATATTTAAAAACAGTGACATTACATTTATATGATATAATATATTACTAATAAATATTTATAATATTTTTGTTATTTTTATTATTTTATTACGAGCCTGCTTTCTAAGCAGAAAAGCAAAGAGGCTCCAAGGCTCAAAGTGCTTCGAAAAACAAACCCGCCTCCCACTAGACCCCGTGCTCCAAGGAAGGCGTGTCCACAGCCCCACCCCTCGGTAGGCGGGGCTATAGGGCGCCTTTCCAATGAAGAAGCGAGAAATTCCAGCCGCTACTTCCTGAGCCCTGTGATTGGAGAAACGCGGACGCCGCGACCAATGAGATAGCGAAGGCGGAGCGAGGACGGGGCTCCAAACCACGCCCCCCTAGTGGGCGTGGCCAAGAGCTTTAATTCTCGCAGCGGCCGGGAATCCGCCACTGGGACCCCAGGCTGCAGCCATGGCGCTCCGCTGGGGCATCGTGTCCGCCGGCCTGATCGCCAGCGACTTCGCCACCGTCTTGCGGATGTTGCCTCGCTCCGAGCACCAGGTCCGCCCTCTGTCCGGTTCCCTGGGCCTGAGGGAAATGGAGGATCTAAGTCCGGGGGTCTTAGCTTCTAAAGGGGGGAAATCCCCCCAAACCAGGGAAACACACTGGGATTAATTCTCTGCTCGCTTCTGTCCCCATAATGTGAGGTTTGGGGCGGGTTTGGATCTCCGAGCTGCTGTGATGAGAATAAATTCAAATCTTGGGGTGTCGGGTTCCCCAATCGATTGCTGGGGATCTGTCTTTTCCCAGGACCCTCTATCAGCACCGCTGTCACCCCACTTGGGGCAGGTGATCGCTCTTCCCCACAAGGGCCTCTGCCCGATCGCAGTCGCCTCCACCCAGCTCCTTCCACCCCTTTTCAGCCTGTCCGTCTCTGTCGCCTCCCCAGGTGGTGGCAGTAGCTGCCCGTGACTTGAGCCGGGCCAAGGAGTTTGCAAAGAAACACGACATCCCCAAGGCCTATGGCTCCTATGAGGAGATGGCGAAGGACCCGAATGTTGGTGAGTGGTGACACCACGGGGGTCCCCGAAAGCCCTCCAGTTCCGGACATGCATTGGTGGAAAGACCTGGAATGCAAAAGGGGCTGGGTGGGTGATTAGCAGCACACGGTACTTAGCACCCAGCATCCAAGAGGCAGCCATAGGAAGAGGCTTGAATTTCCCAAGGAGCAAAGGGCTTTAAATATGCTTTTAAATATGGGCTTTAAATATGCTTTTGGGGGGCTGGAGAGAGAGCATGGAGGCAAGGCGTTTGTTTGCCTTGCATGCAGAAGGTCGGTGGTTCGAATCCCGGCATCCCATATGGTCTCCCGTTTGAGCCTGCAGGAGCAATTTCTGAGCATAGAGCCAGGAGGAACCCCAGAGCGCTGCCGGGTGTGACCCAAAAAAACAATAAATAAATAAATAAATAAATAAATAAATAATTATGTTTGTGGCTAGATCCTGGGTGGACGGGGACAGGACTATGTTGATGTAGGTGGAGAATAGCCTGAAATGACGTTTTCTTCTTTCACCGGGCTGACTCTTCCTCTTCTGCAAAAATTCTTATTTCGTCCTGTGATGAGGGTTCCATGACTTCATATGATCCGATCATAGGGATGGGGACTGTAGGAAGAAATCTGGCCAGGACAGTGGTCAAGTCTCCTAACTTAGGGGGCTTATATTGGCCGCACCCCACACTTCACTAGCCAGGTAGCTGGATCCCGGTGTGAGGCATCTGGTTCTTTGGATCTTTCGGTTAGTGTGTAAGGCATACACCTTGGAGGGGTGTTTGTGATCGCTTTTTCTCCATCCATCCCAGAGGTGGCCTACATCGGGGCCCAGCACCCCCAGCACAAGGCTGCCGTGCTGCTCTTCCTGGCAGCAGGCAAGGCCGTCCTCTGCGAGAAACCCATGGGGGTGAATGCTGCCGAAGTGCGTGAGATGGTAGCCGAGGCACGAGCCCGCGGCCTCTTCCTTATGGAGGTAAGCATGGAAGACCTTCCAGCATCCCAGTAAACATGATTTCCATGCCTTTCGGGAGAAGACTTGAGGGGTGGCCATGACTTAAGATGATCATTAAATTAGGCTCAGAGTGATAGGGCAGCAGGTAGGGCACTTGCCTTGCATGCCACCTGATCCGGGTTCGATCCCTCTCCCCCCCATAGGTTCCCTTGAGCCCCCCAGAAGTGATTGATTCCTGAGTGCAGAAGCAGGAGTAAGCCCTAAGAATCCTTGGATATGAACCCAAAATAAAACAAACAGGGGGCTGGAGAGATAGCACAGCTGTAGGGCATTTGCCTTGCACACAATAGACCCAGGATGGATGGTGGTTTGAGTCCCAGCATCCCATATGGTCCCCCGAGTACACCAGGAGCGATTTCTGAGTGTTGAGCCAGGAATAATGAGAGAGAGAGAGAGAGAGAGAGAGAGAGAGAGAGAGAGAGAGAGAGAGAGAGAGAGAGAGAGAGAGAGAGAGAGAGAGAAGCAAACAAAAAACAAGGAACTAGAGTAATAATAAACAGGGAGGGCTGACCCAAGTTCAATCCCCAGCATCCCATATGGTCCCCCAAGCACTCATGAATAATCCCTGAGTATCACCAAATGTGGCCCTAAAACAAAAACCCACCCCCTGCTCCCTCTCTCTGCCCTCTAGGCCATTTGGACCCGCTTCTTTCCTGCCGTTGAGACTGTGAGGTCTCTTCTGTCACAAGGAGCCCTGGGGGACATTCGTGTGGCCCGGGCAGAATTTGGAAAAGACCTCACGCATGTTCCCAGGGCTGTTGACTGGGCCCAGGCTGGTGGGGGCCTCCTGGACATTGGCATCTACTGTATGCAGTACATCTCTATGGTTTTTGGGGGGCAGAAGCCGGAGAAGATTTTGGCAGTCGGAAGGCGCCATGAAACAGGTGTGGTTTCTCCTGATCTATCCTGATGACCAGTGAAGTGACTCTTTAAGGGGCCAGAGCCTTTGTCCAGCAGGGACTGACCTGGGCTCGATCCCCAGCACTATCTTTATGGTCCCCTGAACCCCACTGGAAGTGATCCATGAGCATAGCTGGGTTTAAAAACAGGAAAAAGAAAAGATAGCTCGATAGGGCCATTGTGATAGTACAGAGGGGAGGACGCTGGCCTGGCTTGCAGATGGCCCGGGTTCGATCCCTGACATCCAATATGATTCCCAGAGTGATTCCTGCATGCAGAGCCAGGAGTAACCCCTGGGCATCACTGGATATGATCCAAATACCAATAAACCAGTAAAATATAAGAATCTGAGGGCTGGAGGGATAATATAGCAGGTAGAGCATTTGCTTTGCAGTCAGTTGGTCTAGGTTCATCGAGAACGCTGTATGGTCCCTGAACCTACCAGGAGTGATTCCCTGGGTACAGAATCAGGAAAAAGTTCTGAGCACAACTGTGTGCGGCAAAAATGGGGAAAATTTTGTTCAATATGATTACAGATATAGTCCCCTGAGCACTGCCAAGGGTCACTCCTGTTTTGGTTTGGGGGCCACTCACTATGGTGCTCAGGACTAACTCCTGACTGCACTCGGGGATCATTCCTGGAAGATTTGGAGAACCAGATGGGATGCCAAGGATTGAACCCAGCTCAGCCTTGTGCCCTACACGTTGTATTATTGCTCCAGCCCTCACAGAGGAGCACAGAGGCAGGAATAGCCCCCGAGTATCAGAGTCTATTCCAGTCCTTCCCTCCCCCCTGAAAATTAATAAAATAATAAACTAAGGTGTGCAGTCAGGGCTTAAGTATATTTAAATTTCCCATCCATTTTCATAATCTATTTGAGATCATTTGCATTACTTTATACAAAATCAGGGCCCGGAGAGATAGCACAGCGGCGTTTGCCTTGCAAGCAGTCGATCCAGGACCTAAGGTGGTTGGTTCGAATCCCGGTGTCCCATATGGTCCCCTGTGCCTGCCAGGAGCTATTTCTGAGCAGACAGCCAGGAGTAACCCCTGGAGCACCGCCGGGTGTGGCCCAAAAACAAAACAAAACTTTATACAAAATCAAAACAAGGATGGTAGAGGGCGAGGAGGTAGAGTGCTTGCCTGGCACGCCCTAGTTCAGAATCCCTAACACTGTATATGGCCCTTGCCAGGGGTCACTCCTGACCATAGTGCCAGGAGTAGCTCCCAAACATACTCAAATATGGCCCCACAGCTGGAGAAAAAGAAAAAACTCAATTTGGCATTCATGTATACCCACTGCCACCCTCATTTGTTTTTTGTTTTTTGTTTTTGTTTTTTGGGCCACACCCGGTAACGCTCAGGGGTTACTCCTGGCTATTTGCTCAGAAGTCGCTCCTGGCTTGGGGGACCATATGGGACGCCGGGGGATCGAACCGCGGTCCGTCCAAGGCTAGTGCAGGCAAGGCAGGCACCTTACCTCTAGCGCCACCGCCCGGCCCCGCCACCCTCATTTGTAAGCACTGCCAGTCTTTCTCATTCCAAGCATTTGTCAACTAGTCAGCATTTTATTATTACGGAGATCTGCACCTGTGAGGTCTGGGTCAGGGTCCCAAAGGCAAAATTCAAGGCCAGCCCCATCTTTGGGTCATATCCTTCCGCAGGTGTTGACGACACTGTCACGGTGTTGCTCCAGTACCCTGGAGGCGTCCATGGTAGTTTCACCTGCAGCATCACTGCCGAGCTCACCAACACTTTCTATGTGAGCGGCACCAAAGGCATAGCCAAGGTAAGCTGGGAGGTGTGGCACTAAATCGTGGCCCAGGGGAGGTGGGAGGAGGTGTGGCACAGGAGAGTGGCCAAGAGGAGATTATAGGCACCAAGACCATGGCCAAGATGGAACTTGAGACACAAGATCATGGGTAAGGGGACCTGAAGCCTGGGTTTTGAAGCCACGCCTCATAGTTTCCTGAGCACTGCTGGGGGTGATTCCAATTTAAGAGCTAGAAGGAGCTGGAACACCACCAAGTGTGGTCAAAAGAAAAACCTACAGTCTCCCTGCAAGGGAATTCATATGGGATGAGAACTCCCACCCCTCTATCTGTCTCTGTCTGTGCATGCAGCACAAAAATCCTACCCCCTCTACTATCACTCTGGCTTGTGTTGATGTTTGGGGCTTTGTGGGGGAAGAGGTAGGCCACACCCAGCTATGCTCAGGGGTTACAACTGACTCGCACTCAGGGATTGCTCCTGTGGGCACTCGGGAACATATGGGATGCTGGGGATTGAACCCAGGTTGGCCACATTTGCAAGACAAACTCCCTACTCACTGAGCTATCACTCTGACCCTGATCCTCAGTTTTCAGAGTGATTTACCCCAAGGACAAAGGATGGACGGTTGCCTCCAATGTGACAACCATGCTTAGAAGGTTGGGGTGAGGGACCCCTCCATGAGGATGGAGGGCAATAAGGAGTGAGTAGGAGGTCCAAGAGCTTTACCAGGATGGTTCCCCCAAACCATCCTGTTGCTGAGAATAGTCGGAGCCTCTCCTGTCTCCCCTCAGGTGCTTGATCCATGTTGGTGCCCGACAGAGCTGGTGGTGAAGGGAGAACATAAGGAATTCCCGCTCCCTGCGGCCCCAAACAAGGAATTCAACTTTACCAATGGACCTGGCATGAGTTATGAAGCCAAGCATGTCCGGGAATGCCTACGCAAGGGTAGGAGGCGGATGATAGGGGTGGGAGGGTCTTATGCTAAGCTTGGTGGTCTGGAGGTTGGGTTCCTCCCCACCACTCATTAGCTGCTCAAACTACTGAGTGGGGACTACAACTCCCAGGATGCCCCAGGTGTCCATCCATCCTCCAGACATGCCTCAAAGGACCCTGGGAGATAAAATCAAAAGATTATAATGTCTTAGGGCAGTGGTCCTCAAACTATGGCCCGCGGGCCACATATTGTATTTGTATCTGTTTTGTTTCTTCATTGCAAAATAAGATATATGCAGTGTGCATAAGAATTTGTTCATAAGTTTTGTTTTTACTATAGTCAGACCCTCCAATGGTCTGAGGGACAGTGAACTGGCCCCCTGTTTAAAAACTTTGAGGACCCCTGTCTTAGGGTGTGTAGGCAGGTCCCTAACTGTACTTTCTCCCCCAGGCCTGAAGGAAAGTCCAGTGGTTCCTCTGGCTGAAAGTGAGCTTCTGGCTGAAATCCTTGAGGAGGTGAGGAAGGCCATTGGAGTCACCTTCCCCCAAGACAAACGTTGATGTTCTGTCTCCTCTATCAATAAACAAACTTGGTTGACATGGAAATCTTGCATGGTTTTAATTTGAGGGTACTGGAGAGGACCCACCATCAATGAGGTCCCTAGGGAGTAACTTTGGTAGAAGTGGGAAGGGAGAAAGGGGGTTGGGTTCAGGACACATTGTCCTGTCCACAAGCTCCTGGAAGAAATACCTGTGGCAGATCCTTGGTATGACCATATGGGATGCCAGGGGTTGAACCCAGGTCAGTCATGTGCAAGGCAAGGGCCACACTTGCTGTGCTGTTGCTCGGGCCCAGTTCACACTCTTGTTTTTGGCTCACACCTAGTGGGGCTTGGGGATTACTACCATGGTGGTGCTCAGGGAAACATCTGCGATGCCAGGAATAGAAACGGGGTCTTCTGTGTGCAAGGCAAGCTCCCTACCTGCCCTACTATGCTCCAGTCCCATAGAGGCATTTCTTAAGAGGGGATTTATTCTAATATTTTATGGTCTTATTGTTAAATCACAGCCAAATGCCCCAAACTGTAACTGAAGTAGAGTATTCCTGGACAGTTTCCTGGCATTTTAAGGGGGTACCCTCTGAGATGATTAGTCAATGAAGTGTGGGCCAGCAAGAAGTAATATGTGGGAACAGAGAGATAGCACAGCGGTAGAGCATTTGCCTTGCATACAGTCGACCCAGGAGGGACTGGTTCGTTTCCCAGCATCCCACATGGGTCCCCAGCCTGCAAGGGGCAATTTCTTTCTCTCTCTTTTTTTGGGGGGAGGGGGGAATTGGGCCACACCTGGTGATGCTCAGGGGTTATTCCTGGCTATGTGCTCAGAAATTGCTACTGGCTTGAGGGACCATATGGGACCCCGGGGATCAAACTGTGGTTCGAACTGTCCTAAGTCAGCCTAGTGCAAGGCAAATGCCCTACCACTGTGCCACCGCTCCGGCCCCATGCAAGGGCAATTTCTGAGTGCAGAGCCAGGAGTAACCCCTGAGTGCTGCTGGGTGTGGCCCAAAAACCAATCAATCAATCAATCAATAAAATTTTAAAAATGTAATATGCATGGTCTTGCTTTAATAGTAAGGATAAGTTAAGTTACAATGCGGTAATAAATAAGCTCCAAACTGAGCTTATACAACAAATTTTTATTTATTTTTATTTCTGCAAAATTTTTACTTGATTAACTGGGTGAGCAGCTGTAGAGGGCAGATATGGGGCTCAAACTAACCTCAGGGCAGAAGTGGGGGGCATATGAATAAACAAATGCCACTGGGGCTCAAAAGGGCTGCAAGTGTTTTGGAGGGTGAGATTTTCTATTTTTGTTTGTGGGCCACACCTGGCAGTGCTGAGGACTAACTTCTGGTTACACACTCAATATCTCCACACTTCTGGCAATGCTCAAGGGGGTGGGAATGAAACCCAGGTCAGACCCAGGGAAAGCAAACACCCTTTGGTTTGCTATGCTATATGTCCAGACCGAGGATGAGCTTTTCAATGAAGTAATCACTCAGGGAAGTCTGGGAGTACCCCAGTCCCCGGAGGACACTCAGCTGATCCCCTAATCTCCTAGAGGAGCTTCACCTCCTCATCCAGGAAGCTTCTCAGGAATTAACAGAGCTGAGATACAAGAGAGAGGGCTTCATTAAGATAGCAGTGGGGCTGTGGGGAAACCAGGCTCTGGACAAAAGGACCCCAAAGGTAGGAGAAACCCCCAGGGAGGGACAAAGAGGGGGGTCATGCCTGGAGAGACCCTCGGAGTGAGGGTGTGGGGTGATCGCTTACATGGGGGTCTTTATGGACCATGCCGATCTCATGCAACTCCAGGAAGGACTGGTTGAGCTTCTTCTCCAGGGCCAGGGCGCTTTCCATGGCCTGCAAGATGGTCCCCCACTCGTCTTGGGGGGGATCTGAGACAGTGTAGAAGATCACAAGCCCCCCACGATCGTTTTGCAGCTCCAGAAGCTTCTGCATCCCCTTGTACTTCTCCTTGGCCAGCCGGAGGAAGAAGAAGCCCAAGGATTCCGGGAACCCGTTTTCTCGGCTGAAATAGAAGCTCTGAGAAAGACAGAGACAGAGTCAGAGACAGAGATAAGGGGGACAAGGAAATGCGAGACGAAAGAGGTGGAGTTCAAACCCACCGTCTTGACCCTCTGAAGGGATCATCCAGGCCAAGAGTTGGGAGCCCCAGGCCAGGGCATCCCGGGGCCCCTCACCATAGAGAGGTAAGTGAAGACTATATGCAGGTTCGTCAAAAGGTTGACGAAGATTTCAGCCTCAGTGGAATAATTCTGACGGATCTCAGACATTCTCTGAAAGTTGTACAAATAATAAATAAATAAATAAATAAATAAATAAATAAATAAATAAATAAATAAATAAATAAATAAGGGGCCGGAGAGATAGCATGGAGGTAGGGCTTTGTTTGCCTTGCATGCAGAAGTACAGTGGTTCGAATCCCGGCATCCCATATGGCATCCCAAGCCTGCTAGGAGCAACTTCTGAGTGCAGAGCCAAGAATAATCCCTGAGTGCCACCCGGTATGGCCCAAAAAACAAAACAAAACAAAAACAAAAACAAAAACAAAAAACAGTATTTGCAGGAACGTGACTGATCTGTTCTTGGGACTGGAGCAATAGGACAGCACATAGGGTTTTGCCTTGCATACAGACAACCCAGGTTTGATCTCTGCCTCTCCATATGGTCCCTCGAATCCCCCCAGGATCCCTGAGTGCAGAGCCAGGAGTCAGTCCTAAACTCCATTGGTGTGATTCCCCCCAAAAAAACACAACATTTTAAAAATGTGGGGCCGGAGAGATAGCATGGAGGTAAGGCGTTTGCCTTTCATGCGAAGGATGGTGGTTCAAATCCTGGCATCCCATATGGTCTCCTAAGCCTGCCGGGAGCAATTTCTGAGAGTAGAGCCAGGAGGAACCCCTGAGTGCTGCCTGGTGTGACCCAAAAACAAAAACAAAAACAAAATTTAAAAAAGTATTTTATAAGATGTAACATGCATGAGTTTTTTTTTTTTGTAGTAGTAAGTATAAGTTAGGTTATGGTCCAATAATAAGTAATACCTTCCAAACCTCATTATAGCAAAAACATATTTTAATAATTTCCTTTTGGGAGCATAAATTATTTGGTCAGTTATAAACCCAGTAAATGGTTGTTGCTCAGGAACAACCAAGCCCTTGACATCTGGGAGAGCCACATGCACAATCAAAAGGACTTTGGGGACCCCCAGATTCCTACTCAGTTCTGAGGGTGAGCTTTTCAAAGAGAAACTGACACAGCCTGTCCGGGGGCTCCCCCACTCTCTGCAGGGTAGCCAGCAGGTCCCCAATCTCCTTGATGAGCTTCACCTCCTCATCCACGAAGCTTCTCAGGAAGGAACAGAACTGAGAAACAGAAATATCTTCAATCAGGCAACAATGGGGCCATGGGGGAAACCAGGCTCGGGGCAAAATGACCCCAAACATAGGAGCCTCCCGAGGGAGGAGGCAAGGAGCAAGACAATGCCTCGGGGTACCCTCAGGGTGATGGTGGGGGTGATCGCTTACGTGGGGGTCACTGTGAACCATGCCCAGCTCATGCAGCTCCAGGAGGGACTGATTGAGCTTCTCTAGGGCCAAAGTGGTTTCCAGGCACTGCCCAACTCCTCCTGGGGGGGCTTCAGGACCACAAGCCCCTCGTGATCGTTTTGCATCTCCATCACCTTCTCTGTCTTCTTGAGCTTCTCCCTGGCCTGCTAGCAGAAGAAGGGACCCACGGACTCCAGGAACCCCTTTTCTTGGCTGAAATAGAAGCAGAGAAAGGTGGGGGACAAGGATGAAGGTGATCTGAAGGGTGATTTTCATCTCAGTGGAATACTTCTCAGGATTCATGAAGCTTCTGGGGGAAGCTAAAAACTGATACTCGAGGGGCCGGCGAGGTGGTGCTAGAGGTAAGGTGTCTGCCTTGCAAGCGCTAGCCAAGGAAGGACCGAGGTCCAATCCCCTGGCGTCCCATATGGTCCCCCCAAGCCAGGGGCAATTTCTGAGCTCTTAGCCAGGAATAACCCCTGAGCATCAAATGGGTGTGGTCCGAAAAACAAAACAAAACAAAACAAAACAAAACTGAAAACTGATACTCGCTTCTCGCAGGTTCTGGGAAGGTGAGAGCTTAGAAGGTGGTTTCCAGATGTGATTGAAAAATAAGTTTTGGGGGCCGGTGAGGTGGCGCTAGAGGTAAGGTGTCTGCCTTGCAAGCACTAGCCAAGGAAGGACCGCGGTTTGATCCCCCAGTGTCCCATATGGTCCCCCCAAGCCAGGGGCAATTTCTGAGCGCTTAGCCAAGAGTAACCCCTGAGCAGCAAACGGATGTGGCCCGAAAAAAAAAAAAAAGAAGAAGAAAAAGAAAAATAAGTTTTGGGGCGGGAAAGATAGCAAGGCAGGGCATTTGCCTTGCATGCAGAAAGATGGTGGTTTGAATCCCGGCATCCCATATGGTCCCCTAAGAAAGAAAATGAAAGGAAGGAAGGAAGAAAGGAAGGAAGGAAGGAAGGAAGGAAGGAAGGAAGGAAGGAAGAGAGAAAGAAAGAGAAAGAGAAAGAGAGAGGGAGGGAGGGAGGGAGGGAGGAAGGAAGGAAGGAAGGAAGGAAGGAAGAGAGAAAGAAAGAGAGAGAGAGAGAGAAAGAAAGAAAGAAAGAAAGAAAGAAAGAAAGAAAGAAAGAAAGAAAGAAAGAAAGAAAGAAAGGAAGGAAGGAAGGAAGGAAGGAAGGAAGGAAGGAAGGAAGGAAGGAAGGAAGGAAGGAAGGAAGGAAGAGAGAAAGAAAGAGAGAGAGAGAGAGAGAGAAAGAAAGAAAGAAAGAAAGAAAGAAAGAAAGAAAGAAAGAAAGAAAGAAAGAAAGAAAGAAAGAAAGAAAGAAAGAAAGAAAGAAAGAAAGAAAGAAAGAAAGAAAGAAAGAAAGAAAGAAAGAAAGAAAGAAAGAAAGAAAGAAAGACGGGGCCGGGCGGTGGCGCTAAAGGTAAGGTGCCTGCCTTGCCTGCGCTAACCTTGGACGGACCGCGGTTCGATCCCCCGGTGTCCCATATGGTCCCCCAAGCCAGGAGCAACTTCTGAGCACATAGCCAGGAGTAACCCCTGAGCGTTACTGGGTGTGGCCCAAAAACCAAAAAAAAAAAAAAAAAAAAAAAAAAGAAAGAAAGAAAGAAAGAAAGAAAGAAAGAAAGAAAGAAAGAAAGAAAGAAAGAAAGAAAGAAAGAAAGAAAGAAAGAAAGAAAGAAAGAAAGAAAAAGAAAAATAAGTTTTAGGGACTGGAGAGATAGCACAGTAGTAGAGTGTTTGCCTTGCATGTAGCCAACCCAGGATTGATGGTGGTTTGAATCCCGGCATCCCATATGGTCACTTCGAGCCATGTCATCCATATATATGGATCCGAATAGAAATCATGATAAAGAATATTTTTT